>NW_018165026.1:53440-79129 GCF_001263595.1 Phalaenopsis equestris | reverse complement strand
AGACTAGACCTCACTAAAAATGAGGTCAACAGTCGCACATAAACGCAAATGAAATATCCCAATCTTATGCAACAATTATGTGTCATGACTAATTTATTTTTCAAAATTTTAAATGTGGTAAGGCATTTCTAATCAAATATAAAGGCCAAGTTTTTCTTTAATGAATTGCATAAGAGCTTTGAAATCTTAGAGAAATTCTTAATATATCGATGATAAAATTCAGTATAAAAAACTCAAAATTCTTCAAATAGAAGTCGGGGTAATTTTTCTATCACCTGAATTTTGGCTTTATCTACCTCGATCCCATTCTCAGAAACCTTATATCCTAACACTATCTTTTCAGTCACCATGAATTGATATTTTTTCCACTTCAGCACTAAGTTGGTCTCTTCATACCTTTGTAGAACCTTGGCAAGATTTTCAAGGCTTGAGTTAAATGATGTGTCAAACACGAAAAAGTCATCCATAAAGATCTCAATTTTTGTTTCTATGAAATCAGAAATGATAAACTTTATACATCGCTGAAATGTTACTGGGGCATTGCATAGTCCCAAGAGCATCCTCTAAAAACAAAATTTTCATAAAGACTAAACATTATTTTATCTAGGACTTCAGGGGCTACAAGAATCTGTTGATAACTGAAATAACCATATTTAAAACAAAAGTATGGGCCTTGCCAATCTATCTAACATTTAACTAGAGAAAGTGGAGGGAAATGGTCCCTGCTAATGGTCTTGTTCGGTTTTCTATAGTCATTGCAAATCCTCTATTTAGTGACACTCATAGTGGGTATAAAAAAGTTTTTTTATTCTCCACCACAGACACTCCATCCTTTTTGGGTACTCAATATCTGAAATTAGAAAGATAATTTCGGCATCTAACCATTTCAATATCTTTTTCTTCACTTCCTCTTTCATCAATGGATTTAGCCACCTCTAAGGATCGGCCTTGAAATCATGATCTTCCACCATAAGAATCCTATGCATGCATAAGAAGAGGGCTTATTTATTAATATCAGTTATGATCCAACCAAAGACTTTTCTAAATATCTTCAAAACTCTTATCAGCTTTGCCTCTTTTAACTCAATCAACTCAGCATAAATTATAATGGGCAAAGCAAAGGATTCTTCTAAAAAAGGCATACTTGAGCTGCTTAGGGAGAATATTCAATTCTAACTCTAGAGCCTTCTATGGACACCACTAAATGCTCATGACTCGGGAGCTTACCTTCGCGGTATTATAGTAGCTACAACACCGCAGTCTTTTTTTCTATTTGATTCCTTCCCATTTCTATTAATTTCCTTGCCCACCTCTCTTTTCTATGACAACCTTTTTCTATTATATTAGTATTTTTGTTTCTATTTCTTTCCAATTCCTATTCTTTCCTTTCCTAACTGCTAGTAACTATTATATATTTGTTTTTTTGACTGCTTTAGGGTTAGTGTTTGATCATTTTAGATTTTAGTTTGTCGTTTTTGTGGCATTCTTCCCTTCCGAGGGCTATATCCAATGCCGATGGGGTGCTCCGTCTGTAACTCATCTGACGTGGTGATTCTCGTGAGGTGCTTCAGCTCTAACTCGAACTTGTCGGATAAATATCTTCCTCGACTACCATTATTGTCCTCCTTACTGCCGCCTGCCATCTAGCTGCAGTCCAGTCACTGTCGGCCACCCAGTTCACCTTCCCTGCTGCTGTTCGACACCTCTAACAGTTATCCTGCTGCCGCTAGCCCATCCTGCGCTTTCCAAGTTGTTGTCCACTTGTCGGGTGCTGTCTCGGCTACCACCAACTTTATTCAGATTGTTGTTCTCTCTTCTGGGCAATTTCCTGATCATCACTGATCTCTTTCAGGTCATTATCCATCGTCCCCTGCACCTCCTAATAGGCTGCCTATTTTCCCTTCTCCATCCAGCAGGCAACCATTCCCACCCCTCCCACAGGCTGCCAACCACCTGCTGTCCCTCCAACATTGCCTACCCGCCACCGGCTAGCCCTAGTGTAGCTTCCTTTTTGCCGAATTTGCCTCCCTCTTCTAGAGGGGGTTATTTTTGTCTTTTATGTTGTTTTTCTTTTCTTATTTGGTTGTCGTCATTAATACTTTCTGTTTGCATGTTCTTGAGTTATTTTCGGTTGAAGAGTCATTTTGTACTTTTTTGGGAAGTCGGCAATAATATTTGTCGTTTGGTTATAGTTAGAGATAACTTCAGTATCAGCTTGGCATTGGTAATAGTGCCGAAAATCTTAAATTTATCCCTTACAACTCTAGGGATCGCCTCTAAAAGTAGTGCATATTCTTCCTTAGGGCTGTCATTACAATCACAAACCACCCTTTGCTTTACTAGGTCTATCTCCATAGATTCTAAAATTGGCTCCTACTCAACCCATCCACCACATCTATCCTGTGACACATATCATCACTATAGTCTTGGAGAAACTTTCTTGATTTCAAAACATTAAAAGTAATTTCCGGATAATTAATTCTCATTGTAAGTTCTCATTTTTGTACATAGATCATATCCTTTCCTGTGGCTAAAAATTGTCTTCCTAGGATAATAAAGATTTCCTTATTTTCTCCATGTCTAAAACAATGATGTTAGCAGGGAGTATAAACTTATCATTCTTAACCAACATATTCTTTAATGCCCCTAAGGATAAGTTAGAGATCAGTCAGCTAAATGCATGTTTATTGTAGTAGGCTATACTTTTCCAAATCCTAGTCTTTTAAAAAGAGAGAGACATGAGGTTGTTACTAGCCCTCAAGTCACATTGAGCCATTTTAAAGAATCTTTCTTCTATGATATAAGGAATGACATCTACGAGGTCCTTATGTTTCTGTGACAATTTTTTTCTACTAGATAGTGCTATAATCCTTAGTCAGTGCAATATTTTCAATTTCGCCTAGTTTTTTCTTTCTTATCAAGGGTATTTTTCATGAATTTAACGTAGCCAAGCAACTGTTTTAGGGCTTAAGCAAATTGAATATTGATCGTGAGTTTCTTGAAAATCTCTAAAAACCTAAAAAGCTATTGATCTAACTTATGTTTATACTGGGAAAAGGGCGGCGGTGGTTTCTTCTGTTCCTTTGGAGGCAAGTCAGATTTCCCCAAGTCTATGGCTAGATTCTCTCTACGTTTCTAAGGCTCAGAATCATTCTCTTCAGATCTACTTTTCTTTCTAGGGATGTCTTCCAACTCTTTTCTACTTCTATGTTTAATGACTTTTACTTGCTCTTTTTTTTCTTTATTCTTACTAAGTATTACTAATTTTCTATTACTTAAAGAGTTAGCTATTTGTCTTAATTAATTTTCAATATTTCTTATAACTACAACTTAATTTTGTAACTGATTTCACATTTGCTATACTATCTCTTCCAAAGATAATTAATTTCTCTTATATTGAGAATTGAAAGCGATAGTTCTTTTCTTTAAATTGAGAATTGAAATTGAATCCACATGGGTAGATTAGTCTCGGGTTGGTTATTCCAATTTATTATATTATTAGGTTGGCTGCTACCTCACTGCTAGTTTCTTACACCTTGGTTGTTATTCCAATTAAGATTTGGGTGATTACTCATAGGTATTGGAGTACAGGTTATTGGATATGTTATTAGTTGCATTCATAGACTTCACAGAAGCACTACAAAGATGCACTAGCTATCGATAGACATTCTCTTTTATTGCTAGTAATCCTATTATTGGATTTAAGCATAAATTATTTAACTTCTTGGATATGGTAGTTATTTGCGAAGTTAAAATTGCTATCACATCCATGTCATGAATAGTAGCTAACTTAAGGTTAATTCTCTCGGAGAGACATTGGAAATTATATGCTATCATCTTTTCAATAAGTTTAAATGCCTCCTTAAATAGTTTGGTCATATGCAACATCTATGATTGACTTCAACGATCCTAACATCCCATTATTAAAAGTTTGGAAATTCAACCAGTCATGTATGGTGTGGTGTGGGCATTTTTTAAGCGGTTCTTTGAATCACTCACAAGTTCTATGAATAGATTCTCCATCTAATTGAGTAAAAGATGTTATTTCGTTCCTACGTTTGTTAGTATTAGATGGAGACAAATATTTGAATTTGAATTTTTGGACTAGGCCATTCAAATTGGTGATTGGTTATCGTGCTAAGGAGTTTAATCACATCTTAGTCTTTCCCTTAAGTGAGAAATAAAATAGCTTTAGTCTAACGACGTTGTTGGAGAGATCGTTATGGCTGAAGATAATGCACAGTTCTAAAAAGCTGGCTAAGTGTATGTTAGGTTCCTCTATGGATGATCTCCCAAACTGATTTTTTTGAAATATTTTGGATGATAGCATATGTTTAAGTTCAGAAGTAGTGGCTTCTATGGCAGGATTATTAATACTCAATTTAATTTTCTTTATCGATGACTTGACATACTCTCTAAGGAGTATGATGTCCTTCCTAAGAATCTTTCATTACTAACTTTTTTTTTTAGTTTTGTGATTTTTTCAAATTTTTTGGTTGTCCTTTAAATTTTATGGTAAAAAGGTACTAAATCTACACTTTCGATCCTATGCATGTGAACCTAGAACAAGCAAGTGTGTGACCCTAAATCTATTAGAAAATAACATAAACAAAAAAAACAGAACACAATTTTTTTTTTGAATTTTCAAAAAAAATTGAAATACGATAAAAATATGACAAGTTTGAAGCCTAAACTCTAATGGACTAACTAAAATCTTTTAAAAAAATGAAAATTTAACGTCTTTCGCCAACAACGATGTAAACAACTTGATATCTGAACCTACTACAAAGCAGGCGACAATCATGCAATTATACGTGTTCCTCAAGTAATATACAGATCTAAGTCCGTGTGTCGATCTCACGAGGGACAAGTTAATTTTTCAATCTAGGAAAAATTCTAGTCTACTGGTTTTAAGTGTAGCATGAAATGTTTGAATTTTGATGATTTTAAAATTATCATTTCTAATTTTTGCAGAAGTAAAAACTTAAATTAAATAGTGATGGTTTCTATCAAATAAAGGTTTCTACTCCGAATTGAATCCTAGAAACTTAGGTTTAACTAATTGATAAAGTTATAGGTGAAAATTAGGAACAAATTTCCTTGGCCTCTTCCAGTGGTCCTAAGAAGATTTATAAATTTGTATACAGTTTAGTTTTCCAGTCCATGCAAAATTTCCCAGGATTTTGTAATTTTCTATATGATTGCACTAACCTAGAAGCAATATCTGCATTCTCCTCCCTAGTCAGTTTGCTTCAGCCTAATTGTTTCACTAAGTTTTCTTCCGGAACTCATGGATCACAAGAAGTTTTAATAAAATAACTAGTCAGGTTGAAAGTAAATGATAAGTTAAAATATCACAATAATGTAATATTTATTTAATCACAAAACAATGTCAATCCTAGATTTGTAGGATCCAATTCAGGGGTGAATCTTTTATTTGATAGAAACCCAATCTATTTTCTTATTTAGGTTCTTGTTTTTGCAAAAAAAATAGAAATAATAAATTTAAATTCGCCAAAATTCGAACACTTAAAACTAAGACTTAAAGCCAGTAGACTGGAACTTTTTCTTGATTTGAAAAACTTTGGATCGACACACGTACTTAGTTTTGTATGTTACATGAGTGACACATATCTTGCGTGAATTTTGTCTGCTTCACAGTAATTTTGGGCTTCGAAGAGTTATAATTTGATTATTGAGAAATAAGATAATATGATTTCTCCACCATTCCACAGGTTTTTTAGTAATTTTCTAAAAATGAAGGGTTACGAATCTATTGATAGACAAGAGAATATGAATGATAAAATATACTTGGTACAAAATTATTATTTAAGATACACTTTTTAGCAAGATTTTCAATTTGGAATGCAATATTACTAAAGAATTTTTTATTTTCCCAACATTTTCCAATATTGTTTATTGTAATGATTATCAATTTATATTCTTTCAAAATATTCTTTATAAAACATGTTTTTGTGAGTGATTCAATGATTTATTTTTTAAGGGTCCATTTTGTTTGGGTGAACATTAAGAACATTAAACAACTACATTTCCTTGATAGCACCAAGTATTTTCAATTTGATAATTTGTTCTTTTTCTTTGTTGGAACAAATTGACTCTTCTTTACCTACATTCGATCTCTATTCATATACATTTGTGTGTGTTACTTATTTTGCTTTTATGCAATGCATGTGATGTTAGGACGTGTGAACTAATAAGGATCAACATTGGGTTGAATACTTGTTGCCTACTAGAAAGTTCATGGTGTAAAGTGATAACTTAACGTTTTAGCATTGCACAAAGATCGAACACATACATTAATAAAATAAAATGTGAAAGAACCAAAATTTTTTATCTAGAAAATCCTAAAAGGGGAAAAAGTCATAGGGTTTGGTGTGATTAAAATAATCCAGTATATAATCATGAGTACAAATGTCCACTCTTCTTTTGGATTAAGGAAGACGTGAATACAAGATTATATTGAAATTATAACTATTTTGAAATAACTCATTATATATAGCTGTACAAGGTTAGACTAACTATTGTGATCTGACTATAATTGTCTGGTGGTGCTATACCGACCGTATTTGACTATAGAAGCCTTGTTGACAATAAAAGTCATAATTGATTGCTATGACAGCCATCATAGAGCTACTAATGTCATGGTTGGAGGCTATAACAGTTATTGTTAGCTACAAAAGCCATAATTATAGGAGGCTATTAAAGGATATCAAAGTCATAGTTGGTGGCGGTCGATAATGGCTGGTGGATGACGATGATCTCTAGTGGTTAATAGTGATCTTTAGTGATTGAGGACAAACTCTGGTGGTCAGCCGTGATTTTGGGTAACTAGTGACAATCACTTAAATTTTAAGAGTTAAGCTTTTGCAGTCACCTCACTCTGTTCTATTCTCTTCTCTTCCCCTCTTCAAGTGAAGAATGAGGGTCTATTTATAATTTTAGTGGTGCATTTTGATGAAATTAGCCAATCTCCCAAAATATTCCATTTGATTGTCCACATTGATTCTTTTGATGATAGGCAATTTTTTTCAACATTGAAGTGCCTTAATGACATCAGGATTGAATGATCTTAGACTTGTTAGATTCCTCTTGTCAACACGCTCGATTTGAATATGTGCATGCTAAATTTTAAGATCGTTTAACCTTCCAATTAATACACCAAAATCTTTGACTACATTTCACGTGTTTGATACGGTTTATCGAACTCAGATTGGATCAGTTTTGGCATCAATGGATTTTTCTTGTTCAAATGTTTAGTTTGGTTATAAACTTGTGAAATCGGGGCTTGGATGATCTTAAACTTAAAATTGGAATGTTTCTTACTCATATTGCATTGAAATTCGTGCCTAGTGATGACAATTTGTTGATGACATGTCAATATCATTGAAATTTTTTAAATCCAGAAGTTTAAGCATCGGGTGAGGGTCAAGTGCTTGAATATTTTTCATTAGCAAAATAATTTTACACGTCTTAACAACGTTTATGTGTGGACCCTCTAGATCATGCATCGCTCACCCTAAAACAGAAGTTATTGTCATCATTATTAAGTATCATACACCAAGAATCAACCATGTGGTGATTAATGTATGTCACCTTAAATATGTTTGAAGCCGACCAAGAATTATTGAAACGACAAGTTGAATGAATTGATTGATCCTAGATGAATCATTAGTTTTGATATCACTTATTAGGAAGTATGAGCCAAAATTGAGTCATACTTTATCTTAATATATCAGTTGTTAAATTACTTTTCAATCCAAAAGCTTAAGATGGATGAGGGTCAATTGTTTGTTATCACCACATTAACATATTTTTATCCTTATATTAAACCCAATTCTCCCACATATATTTAAATTTGTTGTACTTTTTAATTAAAAATATTTTTTTATCTTTAACTTTAATAGAGAAAGTAAAACAAATAAAGCTAAAGCTTAGGATTTAAGAAGTACGTGCTTGTTTTTTAAGGATTATGCTTTGTTTTGCTCTGAACAATAAGATAGCTTACGCGGGTGCTGGCAGGAGTCGGTTGAACCAGCCAAGACAAGGGCCGACTTGACTGGTTGACTTCCAATGGGGCAGGACTGGTCGGTTGATTCCTTCTCCGAGGTGGTAATATATCCTCTTTTATTTCCCCATTTACCCCTTCTCCCTCACCTACCCTAGCCGGTCTCCCCATATCCTCCCCGTTGTTCTGCCGCCCCCCCTTTTTCTGTCGTTGCTTTTTTGCCCAACCCTTCTGGTCACCTCCTAGCGCGTCGTCATCCCCTTCCTTGCAGCAACCCTCGTTGCCCAATCCTTCTGGTCACCTCCCAACATGCCATCATCCCCTTCCCTGCAGCAGCCTTTACTGCCCAGCCCTTCAGGCAACCTACCAACCCTCTCTTCCCCTGCAACAATCATCGATGTCCAGCCCTCCCAACCAACAACCTACTGACCTGTTCCTGCACTCCTACTTGTCCACCCTCTCCCAAGCCCCACCAACAACCCTTTATTTCGTCCCCCTCTCATTCATTGACTATATCCTCACCATCCCTGCCTACTCCACCTAACCCCTACCACTACTACGTAATCATCTCATCGACGCCACCACCGCCCTCTGGTCTTCTCTTTTGGCCCAAGCCGTAGAGTGTTGTTGTTGTGTCGTAGTTTCCTTCCCAGTTGGTGCCGTGTTGTAACCCTAATTCAATGCTAATAAAAGTTTGTTTTCGTTTGCTGATTTTTGAATTAGTTTCGGTATCGTTTGGTTTTGGAGCTAGCTTAAATCTAGCCCTATCTTAGAGTTTTCAAGCATCTGTCATAAACCAGAATTTTTTTTTCCTACCACAATACTTTTTCACTTTCACAAATCCCAAAACCCTAATCATGCTGCCAAGAAGATATATGTTCGAGCCTATCTAGGAAGAGATACGGCTAGAGCTCTGTCGCCATCAACTGAGACCTGCGGAGGTTGATGAGATTACTCCAGGGGAGATTACCCTCAACATAGATTTGGTGAGTTGAAGGGGAGAAAGAGATGAGGATTTGAATCTCTTTCATAGGGAGAATTTCAACAATGAAGAAGACAGACCATGACATTTCAGAATCCCTCATCAGAGAAGTCCTGGAGAGGCGTATCTGAATCCCTTCCATAGAGAGAATTTCAAATAGGAGGTATCATTTGTAGGGCACAGAGACTTTGACATCAAAGTGGAGTTATGGTTCCAGAAGACTTTATTAATTGACTGCAACAGTCTTCGAGTATAAGGATGTGTCAGAGGATAAAGGTTGAATTAGCTGCTATCAAGTTGAAAAAAAGTCCCTCTTTGTGATGGGAGAACTTACTGAGACAGAGGAAAAGAGAATACAACGATAAGATTGCCAGATGGGACAACATGAAGAAAACGATGCAAAGGAAATATCTTCCCCCATTACCGCTAGAATATGTTTCTGAGGTTCTACCATCTAAAAAATCTGTCAGTAGAGTTCACGAAACAGTTTGATCAGTTGTAGATGTGATGTGATTTGTTCGAGCTAGAGGAGCATGCCATTGTCCGTTATATGCGAGGCCTGAAGCCAGCTATTAGCAATGTGATGCAGTTGCATCCTTATTCATCACTTAGAGATGTTCAAACTTTAGCCTTAAAGGTGGAAAGACAATAGGAAGATAATATGTAGCAATCTCCCTTCAGTTAGCGGCATTTAGTCAAGCAATCACCTACAATCACCACGCTGACAAAGGTATCTTGGGAGGAACTAGCAAGCCCAGACAAATAAGTGACAAGTCGGATAAGAGTGATAAGAAACATGAAAAAGGTAACTCCTCCAATACAGTACCTGTCAGAAAGTGTTTCAGGTGCCACGACAACGACCACATAGCCTCCAACTATTCCACGAGCCGATTAGTCTCCTTCACACATTAGGGCGTCGTCGAGGAAGTTAGCAATGTGGAGACAATTAAGGATCAAGATGAGGTGTATCAACTTCTACCAGATGAAGGAGAAGCGCTCATAGTTCGATTGGTCCCACAAATCGATATTGATACGAGGGATTCACAGTGGTTTTATCACAATATATTCTACACCCGGTGTATCGTGAACGAGAATGTATGTAGCCACATCATCGATGAAGTAAGCAGTAAGAACATGACGTCTACATAAATGGTTGATAAATTGGTCCTCATGACTCGGAGGCATTCCTAGTCGTATTCACTAATGTGGCTAAAGAAAGTGATTCAATCAGCATCGATCGGAGATGCTTTGTAGACTTTTCGATTGGGGCCCAGCTGCAGGACGAGGTGTAGTGCAACGTGGTCTCTATGGATGTCTGTCATCTTTTATTTGGAAGACCGTCAAAGTTTGATCGAAAGTCTCAATATGAAGGATTTAGAAATGCGTGTTTCTTCATTAAGGATGGGAAGCACATCATCCTACTTACTTCAGTGGAGCCTGAGATCACAGGAGCCCTCACCAGTAGAGCAGCCTTGTTAGGACCAATTTTGGTGACAATAGAGGCGATATTACTGAAAGGCCAGATCCTTGGAGGGCTTTACAGGACATCACAATCACTACCTTACCATCAGGGCTGCCACTGTTTGAGGAGGTTCATGTTACTTTAACTTCGGATTAGATTGAGCCGACCATTGGTTACTTTGGGAAGATTCAATAGTACGTGTGTGGCACGCAATCCCAAGAGAGCAGATCGATATGGTTGTGTGCTTGCAAGTGGAGAAAACTTCTTCAATGCTTTGGGAGGCAGTGCAATCAACAGAGAGATCCAATTACTGCTAGGATTGAGGACGGGGAATCAGAAGCTTCGACAAATGAGGTCGAAGTCCCCCAAATCCGAGAGGCTGATGCGGATGCGGCAGAGGCCAGCTGGACCAACCAAGACATGGGTTGGCTGGACCAGTCGGCTTCAAATGGGGTTGGACTTGTCGCACCGCTCCTAGTTCCCCCACCTCTCCAGGTTCCCAATCATATTACCATGCCTAGTAATGATGGCAAGATGTTTTTGAATCCTTTGTTCTTAGGTGACAGAGAGACGGGATTCTATATGAACTCTCTTTGGTTTACTGCGCATTCTCCAGAAGCTAATTATGGAGTTTTTAATATTTGATGAGGCATCAAATACATGTTGTATGCTGATTATTTAATAAAGGCATCAACACGTTGTAGTCTTTAGTAGATTTGTCAAGTCTTCTGTTGTGTCCTGGAGCAATGGTTGTATTTCTTCCACTATAATCTGGATGTTTTGAATTTGATCCACTGTAATATCCTCTTTTCCGTGAAGGATAAGGTTGAGCTTATGAACTCTCGATACCCTAAATTGATGATGTGGATTCACCCCCACGAGATAGTCTCGGTTTTGAAAAAATTTAATTGTTTGAAATGAGTTCTAATCAAGTTCATAAACTCTTCCATCATCAACATTTTCTTCTTCTTCTTTTTGAAGTTTATCTACATAACTTTTGAGGTTTCAGAGTGACCCCTACAATGATGTTCCAATTTTCTTATAGTTCTTTATTTAATTAACTAATCTTTTTGTTAGTTTGTTCACATAATGAATGAAATGGCTGGAATTTGGTAATCATTTTAAAACACAAATGCCCTTAACTTTTTTTTTTCTAAGAAAATTAATTGGTCCAACTTCTTCATTTCCATTTATGGAGAGATGGCCCTTGTTACTGGTGACTTAAATGAGGAGACCCATTAAATCTGGAGGAAAAAAATGGGTATTGTGCCCGAGGAAAGTTAGCATTGCAAGTGATCATGATGAAGCAGCAGGAAAGGAAAGATGACTAGTATCAAAATGAACGAGTCGAAGGCTCGTAAGGAGTGCCAATTCTCATCGAAGTTTAATGATTTCGAGTGGGTTGAGATTGAGGAATGTAGTAGAAGGATCTAGATCTCTTTGAATTTGCACAATTGTTTCTTCCCTTTACTTTTTTGTATGATTGAACCACAATGTAATTCGAATTCATGCTTTGCTCATGACCTCATCGACTCTTTCATGAGTTCCTAGTAAGAGCAACCTGAGAGAGAGGAAAATGATATTCTCGACATTTTGTTCTCTATTAATGGCTTTGTCAACAGAATTGGCTTCATGAAATATGTTTTAGATGGTGCAGATATAATTGGGAGTTTTTAAAATGAGGTTTCGTACCTTAGGAGTGTACTCAACTCTATTATTTGCTTCTCAAGTCACCTTTTTCTTTTTCATATGTACCGGCATAGGACTTGTATGATAATCATAATTTCATTCTCTTATAAATTGCAGAGACAATAAGAATTTGACCGGCACGGCAAGATATGCCAGTATGAATACTCATCTAGGCATAGGTATCTTCTGCGAATTTTATTGCCAATTTTACAGCTTAAGTAGAGCTTGTTTCTTTCTTTGTCACCCTTCTATTGGGTTTAGTACACCGATTCTTGGTTTGATTTGGTGCACATGTTGTGTTAGTAGAACAAAGCCGGAGGGATGATCTGGAATCTCTTGGATATGTTCTTATGTACTTCTTGAGGGGAAGGTGGGGCACTTATTTTTGGATTTTGTTTTCTGTGTTTTTCTTTAGTTGATGCTTAAACGCTCCATTCTCTTTAGTCTTCCATGGCAAGGTTTAAAGGCAGGAACGAAGAAACAGAAGTATGAAAGAATTAGTGAAAAAAAAGTTTCCACATCAATCGAGGCAAGCTTTTTCTTTCGTATAGAAAAGGATGAACTGAATCAATTCTTCTTTTTGTTGCATATCAGTGATATTTTTTGTCTAGGCTTTATGTCGGGGATATCCTTCAGAATTTGCTTCATACTTTCACTACTGTCGTTCGCTGCGTTTTGAAGACAAACCTGATTATTCTTATCTCAAAAGAATTTTTCGTGATCTTTTCATCAGTGAGGGTATGTTAACCCTTTCAGTATAGCAGTTGATGGATGAAGTACTCCAATTTTGTTGAGATGTGGAATATATATTTCTTTTTGAGATGAGAATTTGCACAAGATTTATCATAAGGTAACTGTTATACTTGTTTTCCAGGTTTTCAGTTTGATTATATTTTTGATTGGACAATTTTGAAGTATAAAACACTGGACACTCGAAGTGCTCCTCCTAGAGCTCTAGTAAGTTATAAAAGGTATACTTCTTTTTTCAACTTTTACTTCTGTTTAGAATGATTTATTTTTCATTTCTATACAGGGGCAACCAGGTGCTGAGCCTATATCAGGATTGCCTCCAGCCATTGGCAATGCTGGTAAGCACATAAGTAATTTCATTGTGAAATTCTCATCAGATTTGCGATTTAGTCCTAGTTTTTGTACTTTCCTCGTCAAATTAATATGGCAAAAAACAATATTGTTTTTTCTTTGGTTTAATTTGAAATTTATTTGTTATATTTTCTAAAAAATGTACTAGTTTTTTGGTCTATATTATGTAGGAGCTGAAGCAGGTATGGGTTCTTCTTGGCAAAGAGCATCAGGATCTAAGCTGAAGAGTCCTCTACAAGATGAATCCAATGGAACTAAAGAAGCTGTGGTAAACTTTCTAATTGTTTGTCATAATTATCAGCGTTCTGAACAGTTGTGTACCTAGAACTAAAAATCTTATTAGTTGAACATTTCTTCATAACAAGCTTATAATGTACCATAGTAGTAGAGTGAACCGCCTATATATTGGTAGTAGAGTGATTTTATAATCTGAAGTGCTTGGTTTCATCATATTACTCGTTTAATTGGTTTTAGTCATGTATTGCTATTTGGATTCGGTGTGAGAATTATATTATTAATTGCCCGTTTGGCTTTAAGTTTTTTTATTGGTTCTAAAAAAATATGTTTGCTTACTACGTTTTAACCATTTTATTTTTTATTTTTCAAAATATATTAAATTATTTTTAAAAGTACTAAAAAATATTTTGAAGTGTTTTGAATGTCTAAAAACATTCAGTATCACATGTGCTAGTCATCATTAGAGTCGATGGGAACTGTACTGCGAGCTATCCTGCAACCACTACCATTCATTCATTCTTGGCGCCACTCTATGGGTAAACACTACCATTGCCAGCAATTGCCACACCACCGCCCAAGTTGATTCTCGTCACCACTGCATAAATTATCTTATTTGATATTTACTAAAAACAAAAACAATCTACATTAAAGATATCGAACATGTTTTATTTTCTCTCAATACTTGAATAAAATATAACAAACATAAAAAAACTAAAAGAAAAACATAAAGCCTTCCTAAACGACTCCTATGCTTACTTGCTTTATTATATTTTTAAGGTGGGAGAGTGATATTACATGTTAGTAATTAGTAAATAGGCGAAATCTAATTTAAATATAAACCCAAAGAAAAGATCAATTTATGGAAACACAAATCCCAAACGACTCCTATGCTTACTTGCTTTATTGTTTTATTGCTTCTGTCGCAGAGTTGAAGGTTTGCAAGCCTATTTGCTTTCTAAAAGCATATGATGAGCGACCCTCTGCTATTTATAAAATATAACTTAAGACAATGGAAGATGTAATTAAATTATCAAATTGTCTGTCATAAAATAACACTGAATATTAAATAACATAATATTTCAAATTTCACGATCAATCATTTTTGTTCACTACTGTTTGGGATCCAGTATTCTCATAAATCCTTTACATCTGATGCTTATTCTTATACATATGGAGAATTATTTATAAAACAAACCTCAATCCAGACTATGAAATGCAAAATTTTTTGTTTCATTGATGAACTGCTGTTTCATGAATTTAACTGAGCTTCTCTTAAGATATCACGTTCAACCTTTTGGGGACGATCAAGCGGATCCTCGAGGCGTGCTGCTGTCTCCAACAGTCGTGCTACTGATGCCAGTCCTTCAGGGCAATGCGGCCCTGAAAGAAGCCCTCCGCTTGGTTCAACAGAGCAGAAGCAGAAGCAGAAGCGATCATCCTCAGTAAAAAATTCATCAAATTTGAAGACCTACGAGTCTGCCATCAAAAGCATGGAATCTCTTAATTTCAATGGCGAAACTCAGCTATAGTTCATGGTGTAAATGGCAAAAATAGAGTCCAGCTTTTTACATGTTGAATGATCTACAGAATGACAAGGCTGACTTTTCAAAACTGTTGAGAATGATTCTTTCAGGCTAAGCCAATCTAACTATTTTCAAGCTAAGCATGATCTCTCACTGGCAAGTCTTTGTCCCCGTGGAATCAATTTCATACTCCTGTGATTATGAATGGCTTGCTCTGTTACTGTGATACGTGTTTTTTGCAATATTTTTTTTCCAGTAAAACATTTCAGGTTTCTTTGGATTGAAGTGATGGAAATGAAATGAAATTCTATTTGTTTGTGTTGAACTAAGATTTGCAGCTATTGGTTTAGGTTCTTCAATTTGTTATTTCGTGTTTTATATATTTTTGCGATGAAACTCTGGACCCAAATAACTATCGAGCAGCATAACGGCAGGTTTCTTTTTTTAATTTTTTTTTAGTTTTATTTTTTTTCCTTTTCTCTATGGCTACTTGGCCTACCGTTACTTATTACTGTTCTGATAATTTTTTTAATAAATTGTTAGCCCAAATAAATTCACCAAATAATATATATATATATAATATATATATATATAATGAAAGATGTACACATCACTTAATTCCGATGTCATTACCTATCTAACACAAATTTCAAGTTTTGCTTATACTATTATTTATGCATGAAAGGTATATTTCACTTTTTAAAAATTAAAATATTAAATTTTTGGATTCACTTTATAGAAGTTAAAATATTGATTTTTTGGATGTGATATTAAAGATTTGGGTGTTATAAATGTATGAATTGGATGGTATGTATACAAATGCCCCAATTATTTGAGATATATATATACATATATAATTTTTCCAATGGTGGCGGCAGATGTAGGTGCTCTGCTAGGGTTTCTCCTGGGAAGATGGCTCCTTGAAGCGGCTGTGCTTGGTGGCTAGTGGTGGAGAAGCTCTTTTGGTATTTTTATGGTGGCCCTTTCTTTGAGTTTTTGATTTGGTTTGTGCTTGCCTACTTCCCGGGCTCTTCTATTTCAAAAGGGCGCGGTTACTGTTCCATTGCTTAGTTACAGTTCCATTGCCTGGTGTTCCATTCGAGCTTCAGCGGGGGCGATTTTTCTTGTCGCTTTTGTTAATTTTTGTCTACTCCTTATTATGGTGGACCATACTCCTATTGATGTAGTCACGACTGCACGATGGACCAAAGCCACCTATGCGGGTGTGGTGGGCAAAGGACATGACACCATTCAGAATGTTGGCCGATTGGTTTCCCTCATGCCTTTCATGATGCGACATTGAGTAAAAAAACTTGTTCCCTCATTCACCCTTTGAATGTTAAAGATGGTAAACCTGCTATTTTCTACGAGGAGGACCTTAACACACTTATTGCTGATTTCAAATTCATTATTATTGGGAAGTTCCAACTTGGTCAGCCCAAGATTGAGATTGTGAGGAAATTTTTTGAGGGATTTCCTTTCACAGGGGCTTGGAAGGTGCGCCTTGTTGATGGCCGACATATTATGATTAAACTATCTCTTAAGGAGGATTGTGCAAGGTTGTTTGCTGAACGGGTTGTTTAAATGGAAGGGGATGCAATGAAGATTCTTAAGTGGACCCCTCAGTTTGACCCCAGCAAGGAACCTCCAATTGTTTCTATTTGGTTTAAGCTGCCTGGTTTACCATTATATTTTTTTCAATCACAAAGCCCTATTTAACATTGACCTTGCGCTGGGAAGCCCACTGAAAATGGATGTTCCCACTTTCAATTTCTATAGACCATATGTGGCTAGAATTTTGGTACTTGAATTAGAGGAGATCTGGTTAGGCACAACTGAAGAGGGGATTTGGCAAAAAATTGTGATGGAGCAAAGGCCTTATTATTGTCCCCACTGCAGAATGTTTGGTCATACAGAGAATAGATGTTATAGAATCCATCCTCCATTTAAGAAAAAAACCTGTAAGCCCTACCTTAGAGCTTGTAACTATCTCTGTTGCTATTGAAACTTCAGAGAATAGGAGAATAGAAGGGGTGGATTCTGTTCCCTCTGTGGAACAACTATTTCCTCCTCTTAATGTTCAGTATGAGCCTGCTCTATTAGTCAATACACCTGTGGAAGTGGGTATTCATGTGGGGGTATCTTGTCCAACCTCTCGAAGTGGGTATTCCTTTGGGGGCAGCTTGCACTCCAACTCTCACAATTACTGAACCAGTGGCACCAACCCCTGGATTACTAATTGAGATGAATCAAGCATTGAAGAATGATTGGCAAATACAAAAAGCAAAGAAAAAGACCAATTCAAAACTACATAGATTAAAGAATGATCATTCATCTTTGGTTGCTAGCCCCTCTAGGGGGCTCTCCCTCTAGAACTAGAAGGAGGGTAAGATCTAGATCTCAACCTTCTCCTCATGGTTAACTTTTTGTGTTGGAATATTAGGGGAATTGCACATCCTCTTTCTATCAAAAGATTACTTACTCTAAATAGGAAACATAAACTTTGGTGCATTGCAATTTTGGGACCTATGATTCACAAATACCCCCATAAACTGATTAGAAAGTTTACTAGTTGTACTTATTTTTCTAATATCAATAACAAAATTTGGATTTTTTTGCAAAAAAGAAATCAATTGGACAGTTTTAATTGATAACACCCAATTTGTTCATCTCTCATTCCTTATGAATGGTAACTCTGGTTTTGTGACTTTTGTATATGCTGGTTGCAAAATGGCTGATAGAGTAGAGCTATGGTATGCCCTCCATTTAATCAGTTCTAATATGTCTTCCAACTGGCTGGTGGGAGGAGATTTCAATTGCATTGCCTTTTCAGCTGAAAAGACTAGTTGGAAGAGCTCCTAATCTTTCAAGGATCACTTCTTTCTGTGATAATATACAGATGACTGACCTTTTTGATTTGGGCTTCTTGGGTTCTACCTTCACTTGGAAGAGAGGAAAATTTTGGGAAAGGCTTGATAGATTCCTGGTAAATGATATATGGTTTCAATAATTCCTCCATACTTTAGTTACTCATTTGAGTTTAGCTGGTTATGATCACAGACCCCTCCTCATCCCATTGCTGCCCCCCCCTCCCCTCCTCCTTTTAGATATTTTAACATGTGGTCGGAGCAACAAGGGGATCCTCTATCACCCACTATTCTCATTCTTGCTCTAGATTATTTGTCTAGAATGTTGGATCAAAGTCTACTCTCCAACTTTTATTCCAGATACCATCATAAATCTAACTTGGCAATCTCTCATATGGTTTAAGCTGATGATATAATGTTATTCTCTAGAGCTAACAAAAATGCAGTTAAAAAAGTTTACAAGTGTACAAATTTTTCAGTAGCATTCGAATATGTACTTTAAACCATGAAAATGTAATCTGTTGTTCAACAAACAGATCATTTTTCAGCATTAAGGATTGGATTCTCCAATTAACTGGCTTCTCTGAATCCCCAATTCCTCTCAAGTATCTTGGGTTTCCCCTCATCAAAGGTAGGTCCAAGCTTATCCAGTTTGAGGAGGTCTTAGGAAAAACATCAGACCAACTCTCTTGCTGTACACATTCATTCCTTTCTAATGGAGGTAGAATCACTTTGCTCAAAAGCATCATCACAACCTTCCCTTCCTACATCCTACAGATGACTACCATGAAGAAGAGCACTCAAATTCAAATAGAGAGGGTATTCAACAGGTTCTTTTGGTCTGATCAGAGGCAACAATTTCACTTGGCTAGTTGGTAGAAGATGGCTAAACCTACTCTTGCTGGGGGCATTGGATTCAAGGGACTACAAAAATAGTAGCAAGTCGGTCTATGTAAAATTTGGATCAAATTCAGGGAATAATATTTACTGTGGCATAAATTTATGCAAGGGAAATATGACAAGGATATCCACCCCAATTCCGTCTTCAAGAAAATTGGGGCATTCCAGATTGTGGTCTCATTTGCTGAAAATAAGAAACATGGTTGAAGATCTGTTCCTATGGGACCTTGATAGAGGGAATGTTCACTTCTGGTTAGACAATTGGTGTCCTAAGGGATGCAAGCTAAAACTAATAACTAGAACACGCAACTTAAAGTGGTTGATTGTTGGGATGGAGATCAATGATCTATGTCTATTCTGCAAATTCTCTTGACAGACTCTTCTCCTGTGAGTATCTCCAAAGTGCAGTTTGATAAAGCCATAAAAGATAGAATTGTTGGGCAAGCTAACTCTAATCAAAGCATTACCAAAAGTATATATTCCAATCTCTATAGATGTGACATTGTGCCTTGGAGATGTGTTATCTAGAACAATCATTTATCACCTTCAATTTCTTTCCTAAGTTGGAGGATCTTCCACAAGCTACTCCTTACTGATGATACCTCAAACTGAAAGGGCTGAGAGGTCCTTCAAGATGTTAGCTGTGTTTGGTTGCTGAGGAATCTATCAACTACTTCTTTTTCAAATGTTTCTTTTTCTCAAGAGGTTTGGAGGGAGTCACAAACCTGCTGCTCTTGAACACCATCAATTTATGGTGGTTTCATCTACATTCTTGTTGGAGAAGCTGGAAAACATCTAAGGCTGGACCCATCCCCTTTATTATTTCCTGGTTCATTTGGATGGCAAGGAATCAAGCTAATTTCGAGGGTATTAGTTCTTCATCTAATAAAGTGACTAGAAACTATATCTCTTACTCAAGCTCATTAAACATCAGAGATTCCCCAACGTTTGCTTCACTCCCATGGCTGAGCAGGTTAATTTGCCTAAGGTTATCAAAGTGCAATGGAAACCCCTTTCTTATCCTTTCATAAAGGTGAATACTAATGGCAGTTTCTCTGATTTGGGTGCAAGAGTGGGTGGGGTCTTTAGGAACCGGTCATGGCATTGTTTATTCTTCTTCTATGCCTCTGTCCTTGCTTTGGATGTGCTTGAGGTTGAAATTATTGTTGTGTATTGGACATTCAAGCTTGCTTTAATGTTTCATAGGGAGCACCTTTGGGTGGAGGTGGATTCTACTCCTTCTGCTCCAATTGTTGGCTTAAGAAGAGCCATCTTCTTGGCATCATTCTCAATGGTGGCAAAAGATTAACTTCATTGAACCCTCCATCAAGGCTCAAGTTTCTTTTTTCTCCAAAGAAGGAAATATGCCAGCCAACTGGCTTGCTAGATTAGGTCTCTCTACTTCTGTTGCTTTTGTTTCTAATTCCCCACCTCCACCTCTACTTTTCCTTCTTGAGGGGGACCTTTTGGATGCTCCCCATCTTAGAACTGTATTTTGATCATTTTGCAATATAATTTTCCTTTATATATATATATATATATGAAATTTAGATAGTTAGCACACAATTCTTATATATTTAAATCTCATATTTATATTTTCATATTTACATACATGACACTGGTGCTTTAAATTTATGTATGAAAACAGTAATTTTATTTTTTATAATAATAATAATAATAATATTTTTGATTTGATATTATAGATTTGAGCGTTGCGTAAATAAGAAACTTTAGATAAATTATGTGCATATGCTTAGGTTGGGGGTTGAACGTTGTGTTATAGAAGGTCATGATGGCACAAGGTCAATGCAGCGATGGCAATTTCATGAGGTGAAAAAATTTTAAAAGTCTATATTCTCATTCTTTGATTTTAAGCATTCCGCATTCAAAAAAAAAATCGTAATTGAAATTGCCGTATTTTATTTTCGTGAAGAATCAATATTCAATCCATTGACAAAAAAAATTGTCCACGATAATGATGAATAGTACCTTTCAGTAATTTTTATTAGGGTTTTTATATACAGACTTGAAATATTGAATATAATATTTTAGCAATTCAAATTTTAAATCTAACATTTTGAACATTATTATCATTGCCATCACACGACTATACCTACTAGAGAAGATTTCAAGTCATGAGGCCACCCAATTGGTTGTTAAGATATCAACTTCGGCTTAAATAGGAACGTAACTTTTGAGTCGACATTTTTTTTTTCATTTTGTTTGTAAAATCAGAAATAAAATTTGTTTAGTACGGTTGAAGCATACTTGCTTGTAACGGGATTTGATTATTTTTCAAAACTTTAAAATCTCATCTTATGAATGGCATAATATTAATATAATAATAATAACGTTTAATTTTGATTGCATGTTGTATATATATATATCATAGAATGTGTGCCATTGGGTGGCAAGTTGGTAGGCAGTTGCGTTGTCAGTCATAAGACCCTTAAGTGTTTGTTTTGCATGATTTTCATTAGCACATCCACCACTTGCACCCTTGTCCAACATCCTCGGATAGATGCCCCCATATGTTTGTGATGAGTGCTTATTCATCCCAATGACCCCTTACTCAACAATAGCTTTGTGGCATCTTTATATCACTTAACATCATGCCAAAAGTAGTTTGCACTTACACTTGAGCACTTCTGCATGTTTTTCTAGCAGGGCACTTTGCATGTTCATGACTCGCATGCATGAGTTTTTTTGCACTCAAATTTCTGTTTCACACACACTTATCCCTTGCATTCACACATCATGTGAATAGGTGGCGCGTCACCGAGCCAATCTATCATGTAATTCTCTCAAATGGGAGTTACATCCTTACACTGCATCCACGACACGCCCATCATTTCGGGCCACTGCCTCCCCGACACCCTCTCCTTCAGGGAGATGCCTCTATAGTATGCCCACCCTTACGAGTCATTGCCTCTACTACATACCCATTCTTTAATCCATTGCCTCCACGACATGCCCACCATTTTGGGTCACTGCCTCCATGACACACCTATCTCTTTGGTCTATTGCCTCCACGACACACTCACTCTTCTAGGTCATTGCCTCTATGACACACCCATTCTTCGAGTCAATGATTATATGACACACTCACTCTTTGAATCATAGCCTCCACGGTACACCCATTCTTCGATCTGCTGCCACCATGGTATGCTCGCCCAATGACGCATCCATCTCCTTAGGTCACAACCTCCATAACACACTCATTTTTTGATTTGCTACCACCCTTGTACGACCACCCTTATGAGTCTATGCCTTTACGACATAACCAATATTCGGACCACTACTTGCATGGCACGCCGACTCCTTCAAGTTACTCCCTCTACGACACATCCATTTCCTTGAGTCACTGCCTCCACGACACACTCACCCTTACCACTCTTGTTTATGCTTCTTTGTATTTGCATCCGTATATGTGCATTGATAGCGAGTCAGAATCAATAGGCGATTGACCTTGTGTTGGTCACAATGCCTTAATGAGTATTGCTTGTCGGGTCGATTTTGATGAGCAATGGAGTTATCAAATCAAGATTGATATCGTATGATTGTGCTAATGATCCAAGTGATCTAACTCTTGTTACCTTGCATGTTACTAGTCTGTATTTAATGGACCTTATTATAAATATAAAAAAAAATATTTTTTGTTATTTATTATTTTCACTCTAATTTTAAAATTATGCATGTAGAAAAATATGCCACATGTAAAGCTAACTCTTTTAAAAATCCATCTTGGGCGACACCCTTTAGATCCTTTGGATCTTTAGGATGGGGTCAGTGTGACAACCCTGTTAAAGTCATACATACCTAGAGACTTATTCTGAGCACTTAGATACTAGTCAGGGCACATACTCGTTAGATGGTGTGCTAGGCTAGCATTATGGTGCTACACCTCTGGTTATTATTCTTTGCTAGCTTATTTGTTCTAGTCATGTATCACTTTAGTGCTTTTTGGTATGCTTGTGCGTGCATGTTTTGATATGCATAATAGTATATTTGGGCGGTCTTCTACAAGGGGCGATGTCATATAAATGCACATGCACAGGTGAGGAGCAATGTAAAGATTATTACTAACCCTTTTCTATAGGAACTCTTTAGCTCCCTCACCAGGCATGTCTCAGACATGTTGCATGCTTGTTTGACTTTCCCGCTGATGTTGTCTTTGTGCAGGTCAAGTATTTTTTTATTTTTTATGATGTACCTTTTAGAGTCCTAAGAAGAGTCTGTATAGAAATAAGGTACGGGCAAGGGTTTTGAGGCTTGAGACAGGATGAACCACAAACGAGAAGTGAAAGTTATTTGCTCGTGTCTCGTACCTTAATTTTAAATCACATTTATGTATAAAATTATGGCGAGATGTGTACTTATGTAGTGTCTGATAGGCTTTTTCTTTATTGAAATATGTTGCCGACCTAACGACAACGGCCTTTTATTATTTCATATTTTTCTTGTTCTACTTCTTTTCCTATGTGATTGCATGTTTTGGTTTTTTTTTTAATGTTTCTTTCATGCTGTATATGGGTGCTACAAACATTATAATTTAGGCACTATAGGACCTTTAAATTGTAAATTTTTATATAAAAATCCTAATAAAAATTAAAAGGTAAATTAAAATTTAGGATTAATTTTTTGAGGATTTTCAAAACCTGCTCTACTTTCCTATATGGCCTTTGAGCCGATTTTAAAATCGGTTGCATGCATGACCATAACCTAAGTCATAATTAATAGGGCCTCCATAATATATAGGGATCGCTCTAGATAACTACATCATTTGAATGTCTCGAGAAGAAGTCCCTGTACTTCTCCAGCCCGACCGACCCAGCATAGATTTCTCCTTAGATGGTTGTTTAGTGAACTTAGGTCGTTAGCAGGCTCCCCGACCCAGAAAGGGTGTAAGCCCTTTTATTGGCAGTGTTTCTAGCTTATTAGTTGAACCACCCTTTCTCTTCTTTCTAGTGGCATCCTCGCCACTTATGTGGGTATAAGTTTCATCTTTTGGAGTTTCACCTGATAGTCATAGGATAGTGTTTATTTCTTTTGACCTTAAAACTACTGAGTTCCTCGTGAACTACACAATTCATAGTTTGTTGAATAGAGATCTTTGGATGTGTTGGGTAGAATACCTATACAATTAGGTAGACTTAGGTCCTAGTGGCTTAGGATGATGGGTCTGTGGTACCCTGACCCAGTAACCTCTACCTGCTAGGATTACTCATCCAAAGCTTTGACTATCCACTTTGATCCATGTCACTCCTTTTGCCTTCATTAATATCATCTTGATGACTCGACTATTAATGAGATGCCGATCATTTGAGAGAAGACAATTTGTCCTTTTCCCCTATAGCTCGGATGTGTATTGACATATTGATATTCCTAGTCAGGATGACTTGGTTATTTTGTAAGTTCCATATGACAATGAGTCCACTATTCATGTAATACCTTGAGAGACTCACTCTCCACCCCATGGCTTAGCTGGTGATTTAAAAGCATCAAGCTATTCAAATGTAAAATAACCTCCTTTGATAGCTTTGTACTAGTTGTCACTTTAAATGTTAGCAAAACTCCCTTGATCACTAGTATTCCTGGGAAACTCTCAAGATGTAATTAACCAAGTGTGATACATCCCCTTGTGGGAGAACACTCGACCCCAGAACAGACAAACACACCTGAATCACTCGTTGTGGGCAGCTTTCATAGGCATTCTTTCACAAATATTTGGTATAAGCTATTTCAATCTGATCTTATTTGGATGTATATTCTTGACCTATCATTGCAATGTTTGTCGCCAAAAATTCTCTGTGTTCTTTTTTTGTTTGTTCTCTCTTGTTTTATGTCATGCTTTCTTCGTTTCTCTCTTCCCTTGATCATTCACATGATATGAAAGAGATACTTACATGAAAAAGGGAAGTATACGACGATGGATGAATTAGTGACTCCTTTAAAAATAAAAAGAGAAATAAACAAAAACAAAGTGATATAAATTTTCTTAGATACGAGTCATATATACTTAAATGACCAAAATCTAAAATACTAAATGTCAAGGCTACAAAATCACAAGTTTCTGGGGAGAAACATGCTCATTCTTGTAGTTACTTGCATCTTTGAACACATAAGCCTTACTTAGGAATAAGAGAGCTCTTGTAATACTTTACTAAGTTCAAGAGGGATAATTAAAAAGATTCCTTAAGAAAAGCTTTTTTTTTTTTTTCTTGTTTTGAGTTTGAAATTGGTTTGAAGTCAAAAAGGATTCTCTTCTTGATTTTAAAAGTCTCTTAAAATAGTTTTTTTTTGACTTTTGAAAGGTTTTTTATATTTGGGTTCCGTTAAAAAATTTGAGCTTAAAGATTGTTTTAGTGAAGTGATTCCTTATAAAGACAACTCAAGCTTTGTAATATATTAAACATTAGAATCTTTAAAGCTCCTTTAGTTGATATAAAAATGATTTTTCAATTGGGCTTTGAATATTCTGAAAATAAATTGCAGTTTAGAGCACATTTAACTACTGTAAAAAATTTTCATTTTTGGGTCTTAGAAAGAGTTTGTGTTTGCATTTTAAAAAGATTCTTTTTTTTTTCTTTTTTTAGTTTTTAAAAAATCATTAAGAAAAAATATTCTTGATAGTGAGACAATACTCCCTTTTAATTTTGGAACTTTATTTTCAAAAAATATTTTTAATTTTAAATTTTTAAGTTTTATGAGAGACAGCTTTAATTTTGGGCTTTGAAAGATGTTTATTTTATGAACCATTTCAAAAATGTTCACTTGAGCTTAAAACTTTATGAAGTTTTAACATTTATATTTTTGCGCACTTCTAATTGATATAGAAAATATTTTAAATGAGTTTTAAATTTTAAGGAAGAGTTATAACTTAGAGGACTTATATATATATA
>NW_018165026.1:51012-52433 GCF_001263595.1 Phalaenopsis equestris | reverse complement strand
TTATAATTTATATATATATATATATATATATTAAGTAAGGAGCCAAGCTCCAATTCATTAATGAAAGAAAGAAAACCAAATACAAAAAGAAATTGAAATAGGAAAGAGGGCCTATTGGAAAAGAAGGCAACCTCTCAAAAACAACAAAAAGGAGTTATCTGATATATGGGAGAGGTAGTAGATCACTGGATAATAGGAACTCCAGTGGGGGAGGAATCCTTCTGCTCACCAAAGGTTTTTCAGTATAGAGACCCCTTCTAGCTAGCCAATTGGAGGGTCTATTCCCTTCTCTGTGGATGTGGGAGAACTTGATAGAGTAATTCTTAAGCAATTGATAAATTCCAGAAATCCAGCTGATTAAATTCCATGGGGTATCATAAGAACCATTGATAATGTTAATAAGCATCAAGGAGTCAGATTCAACCCATAGCTGGTTGAAATGGCAAGATCTGGCTAAGTTGAGGGCAAAAAAAATAGCTTGACATTCAGCTTCAAGGGAATCGAAAGCTTTAACAGGAGATTGAAAAAACAAGATGCACCTCCCCTCATGATTCTTGAAGACACCACCAATTCCAGCAGACTGAGATTTATAGCTACCATCAATGTTAACTTTTGTCCATCCAAGCTTTGGAAGAGTCCAATAGATTTTCAAGACTTTGGTAATGGAAGGATTAAAAGATGGGCTCAACTCCAACACAGCTTCAAACTTTTTAAATTTAATCATTTTTTGTATAAAAGTAATACAATTTAGACCTACCTTTATAGGTTCTAAATGGGAATTATCTTGCTTCAACTGGTTTCTAGCCATCCAAACAAACCAAGCCACAATTTTGGGGATGTCTTGAAGATTGATTCCCCTTCAACCTGATCAGCAATTATAGAATACCTCCCATGTTAGATTCATTATTGGGAAATTCAGCTTTCTATTCACAATAGACCAAACTTCTTGTACCCAGGGGCAGGCAAAAAATAGGTGGGCAATTGTTTCCTCATCAATAAGAAATGCATCTAGAAGGACCTCTCAGACCCTTCAATTTCAATATATCAGTGGGAATCAATTTTAAGAAAAGTATCCATATAAAAAATTACATGGAGGGAGTGAGAAATTTATTCCAGATTGTATCACCCAATTCACCACCAGTTGGGGAGGTTGAGAAGAGATTAAGTTCTTTTTGATAGCAATTCTGTCCTTTTGCCCAGGTTTAACAGAGAGTTTCAGAATATTGGAGATTTGAGAAGGGCTTTGAAAAAAGGAAGAATTGGAGTAAGATTCCACTTATCATGTTCCCAAAGATCCTTCACAAGCATAGGAGAGGCTAGAACATTTTGATCATGAAGAAGGCTACCTTCCAACCTCCAATTATCCCACCAGATGTTTACCAAACCCTCACCAATCTCCCAGACATACATTTGTTCAGCTT
>NW_018165026.1:37393-50931 GCF_001263595.1 Phalaenopsis equestris | reverse complement strand
AGTTGGGTGGGGTGTTTTAGCTTGCAATATTTTCCTCATATGAATTCAGCCCAAAGGGAGGACTGAGATCTGAATTTGAACCAGAGTTTGCAGAGATTAGTGTGCATAATTTGGGGGAAGGACTTGAAGCCTAACCCAACTTCCTCAAAGGGTTTACACACCTTAGCCCATTTAGTCAAATGTTTTTGTTTCCTTTGACCAACCCATAGAAATCTATTGAAGATCCCTTCTAATAATCTCTGAGTGTTATCCTACCCCCATTGGATAAAAATGAATTCTCACATGCTTGTAATTTGCTTTGAATCTTTTCTAATATGTGATCAAATTGAATGTTTTTAGTTCTACCTTTGATAAGAAGTGCCCTAGATATTTCACAGGAAGATGACTGTTTGTCAACCCAGTGAAATTAGAAACCCAGGTCCTCAATTCACTTTTGCATTGTTTACTGAAAATGGAGATGCACTTCTGCTTATTTAACTGCATACCAGAGGCATCCTGAAAGCTCTCCAAACACTGCATGAATAATCTAACAGCAGTTTTAGAAGCTTTTGAAAATATAATGATGTCATCAGCAAAAACCAAGTGATTGATTAAGGTGGAAGATCTGTGGCTATAAAGGGAGTGGGGTTTCCTGGATGCCAGCTCATTCAAGCTTCTGGATAAGTAATCAAAAACTAAAATAAATATGGTAGGGGAAAGTGGGTCACCTTGTTTTATACCTCTAGATGCACAGAAGAATCCATGGGAAGATCCATTGATGAAAATAGAATGGAAGTTATTAGTAAACCATCTATTGATTAGAGAGATAAAGGAGGGGGAGAAACCTCTAGCAATGAGAACTTGTTCAATGAACTTCCGACTGATAATGTCATATGCCTTTTTGATATCCAATTTGAAAATTAAGTTGCCTCCTCTAGTGATTCTGTCCAAATCCAATACCAAATCTTGGGCCAAGAGCACATTATCAACAATACTTCTGTCCTTGATGAAGGCTGACTGATTCTTGCAGATAAGTTGATTTAAGTGAGGTTGTAATCTATAAACCAGTACTTTGCTGATTATCTTAGATATAACAGAAGTGAGGCTAAAGGGTCTAAAATTTTCTCATTTGTGAGGAGTTTTGTCCTTGGGAACCAAGGTAATAGTAGATGAGGAAAAGTATTTAGGGAGATCAGCCCCTCAAAAAAAGCTTTGGACAGTAGCAATGACCTAACCCTTCACAATT
This sequence comes from Phalaenopsis equestris, assembly GCF_001263595.1. Taxonomy (NCBI): domain Eukaryota; kingdom Viridiplantae; phylum Streptophyta; class Magnoliopsida; order Asparagales; family Orchidaceae; genus Phalaenopsis; species Phalaenopsis equestris. The sequence continues at coordinate 49,706 of NW_018165026.1, read as the reverse complement.
ATCGAGGTCTTTTTATAAAAATATGCAGTGAAGCCATCAGGACTAGCAACTTTTGTGCTGTCAATAGAGTTTAGAGCTTCCCAAATTTCCTTTTTACCAGGAATATCAGTGAGAGATAGGCTTTTGGTGAATTCCCTTTCCTTATCAAACAATGTATCTTTAATGGCTGGTTGAGAGGATGGAGTTTGCCTGAAAATATTTTAAAAATATTGAACAACATCATCAGCTATGCCATCAGCATTGGAAATCTAGTGACCCTCCTGAGAAAGGATTTTTTGAATTGTGTTGCATTTCCTCTGTTGATCTAAGCATGATAATATTTAGAGTTCCTATCTCCCTGACAAAACTTAAGTCTGTTTGCCTTTTGAGCATAGAAAGCCTCTTGCATGTTGATTTGAATCCTTTCTTCTACAATCCTCAACTACAAGAATGTAAATTTCTACTAAAATTACTCCTATTTAAATATCCCTAATGACAATAAATCCCAACATGCTTTATAAAAAAAAAGGCATCATCCAAGCATTCTCACATACAAGAAAAGCATATAAAGCATGCACTCATGAAATTATACATCCATCACACATCCACATTTAATTCACATCCACATCGACACTAAAAAGTTGAGGAGTTGCCCGTTGTAAGCTGTCGGTCACCGGAATCGAAATCCCATCTCCCGCTTCGGAAAGAAATTTAATTTACACACACACACACACACAAATATATATATATATATATATATATATATATATGTTTAGAAAAATATGAAATCAAACTGATTCCATATCTTTCATAGTTTAAATGAAAGAGCACTACACCTCAAGCCATGTATTTATCCAGAAAGGTAAACACAAGACTTAAGGATGAGACTCAATCAAATAAACTAAGAAACATTTAACATCTATTTGGTCTGTGAAAACTATTTTATTTATAAGCTAATAAGTTCCCCTATTTAATATGTGAAATAAGGTTTATATTAAGCTGGGTTCAAAAAAGTTTTATAATAAGGTAAACCCTTATTGTTAATTACATCTTAGATAACCGAACTCACCTAAGAAAGCTCTCCATAAAAATCAGGGGATATTATCCTCAAGAAGGTCAAAGGAATAAGACTTTTTAACAAGATCGGACAAAGAGATGTGAAAGGGGAATGACTCCAATTTTAAACATTTTATGGATATCAAAGAAAGAGAGACTAGGTGGTGTCAAAGATCTGAAGGAGAACCTTGGTGACATCCCAAGCTACTCTATGGTTTGACTTCAGTTTAGAGGAGAAATATTTAAATGTTTCATCCTATCAATTTTATTAATTAGGACTTACATTCGTGTGAAACGATCGTGTGAAATACATTCGTGTGAAACGATCACACAAATAGTCTGAAAGATGTGAGGATTTAGGTCGTAGTGAACGACTAAATCAAAATCCTAAGATGAGTCAGGGATTATACTGTACAGCAGAACCATATAAAGGCCTAAAGATAAGTTGAGGATTTATGTCGCACTAGGCGGACAACCTCGAAATCCTATGGCTTGTTGTTTTATTCTAAGGAATGGTTTAGCTGGTGTAGACATGTTTTGTTGTTGAAGATGGTTGTGTTGCCAACAATGTTAGCTCCAAGCTCCTCGAAGAAGTAGCAGGTTTAAGTTTTCCAGTGTATTAAGTCATGATGTCAAATCAAATGTTTCTTAATGGTTATAGTTATTTAAATATTATGGGGGATGTTAAAATTGATTAATGTGACACCGGCTAGGATCTTACGGTTCCTTCGTTCCGACACCACTATTTTCTTTCAGATTCACTTAGTATAAATGAATTTACTAAACCCAACTTAATGAGCCAACTTAATGAGTTAATGAGTTCCATAATTTCATTTAGATCATGGGAAGTCTCGTTAGCAACAGTAGGTTACCTCCTCCACGGGATTCCTGATCATCTGATAGAGACGTATTAATTTAGTTGCAATTTTTATTTTGTGATTTTTATTTTGTGATGTTGTGATGTTTGTGATTAAATTTTGAGTTGTCTTATATTTTGAATGTTGTGACAGTGAGTTTTATTTTGTTTAATTTTTTAATTTTGGTTTTGGTTGTGCGACTATCCTAACAGTTTTGGTTTTTAAATGCAGGGTGACATCGTTGTTTAATATGTAAGTTTGAAGAAAGAAGTATAGAAATGTAATTGCAATACTTTAAAAGAGTACCTATCGGTTCTTCTAGTTCCTTCGCCTGAAAGGTTAGCTTTCGCAATATTTATATAATTTTGTAAGGCATTTAAATTGCAAAAGTAGGTGAAGGTCTAGGTACCAAACCCCAAGTTATGACTTTATTGAGTCCTGAAAGATCTTAGTAGATGATTTTAGAACAAAAATATAGCAAGTTCAATTTGCCTTTCAAAATATTCAAGAGATTTTAAAGTGCTCTAAAGTGCTCGGGGTAAAGTGCTCGGGGCATGACCCTACACTCCTTTGAAGGTTTCTTGAAATATTTTGAGTTCATTCTGAACTTATCATATCGTTCTATTAATCATCCAAGGTTAAGCTAGGGCTATCCCATTGCTCAGGGAAACCTGATGTTTTATTCATCCCAAGGTTAGGACATTCAATTAATCAATTGATGTTCATTTAAGAGTTATGTAGGTGGGTGCCCCTAAGGGTAAATTTAAGTCATTAAAGATTGTGGTGGCCGTAGTTAAAGTCAGGCTTATAATATTTAAAGATGTCAATCACCGATCGTATTATCTTCTAAATCCATTCAATTGAGTTTAGACATTAAGCTTAGGTCATTACCAAGCCCTTAATAATCATAACGGAGAAATTGGTGGTGGTTAAAATTCTGGTTTAAGTGACATATATTCTTATTGAAAGATCACATCATCCTCAATTTTAGACTAATGATAAGTAAATTATCATCTTATTAATCTCAAGACCATCACTTAAGAAACATTTTATCATAATTTGACTTCCAAGTCATGATGATTAGGGAAATTATAATTTTGTTCTTATTATGGAAAAGGTGGCAAGTGAGTTCCTACCTTTTAATCCCATCATGTTTCAACATGTTTCAATCATTGTTTCAATCATCCAAACATATTTATTAAGATCAAAATTACCAATTTTTCCCTTTAATTAATCTTAAATTTTGATTAAGGCCAATGTTGCATGACCTATAGAATTTTGGTTTTATTTTGCCCCTGGGGCTCCCACTTCATAACTTATCAAATGAACTTAAGTGGCTCACAAAAATAAGCTCGAAGAAAACCGTAGGAATGCACGGAACATCAAAGAAAACCGTAAGCACTCAGGATGGGGTGGACTCGGAATCAGGATCTTTGTCAAAGTCAGAACCCTGGGGCCCTAACAAAAGGATCAACACCATGCATGTGTGATCTAATACTAAGTAAAAGGTTGTTGGCCTAACAATCACAGAAAGGAGTGATCCCTAGCCAAGTTCATATGACTGATCCGTGAGATTTAGAAAATATTTAGGAAATATTTTATTTTTTTAAAGAAATTTTTGATTTTTCATGCACTTGAAGGATTTTTTCTTTAGTTAATTATGTCATTTAAAGAGGTGCAATACTGCCAATCCCACTATCTGTAAAAGAAGTCAGTCATATTAGAAGGTTGGAACTTCCCACTATCTGTAAAAGAAAATGGTGATAATTTACTAAGTATTGGAGGTGCAATAATGCCAATCCCACATTCTCTCAAGGTCACTGAGTCAGAATTGTGCTAGAACTTCTCACACATACCTAGATGTCTTTTTCATCATCGTCCTTGAACCCCGAAACTGACCTACTTATAGCCTTGCTTGATGGTTGTCGACACTAAAAGGGTTGGGAGATTGTGGAGTTGTTGGTTGCCAGGATGGATATCCGAACACTCGCTTTAATTTAATTTAATATATAATTTTAAAAATTAGTATTTTGGATTTTTGAAAATACAAGATCGGACTAATCTCATATCTCAGTAGTTTAAATAAAAGAACCCAATACCGCAAATGATGTATCTATCTCGAAGGATAAACACACTATTTACTGGTAAGACTTGATTAAACAAACTAAAGATTGAATGACGTCTGTTAAGTCTGCAAAACCATTTTTATTATAAGTCGACAAGTTCCTCTATTTAATATGAAAAATTAAATAGGGTTTATTTAAACTGGGTTTCAGAAATGCTTCCTATAAGGGCAAGCCCCTATAGTTAATTACATCTTAGATAACCGAAGTCACCTAAGAAAGCTCTCAATAAAAATCAGGGGACATTATCTTCAAGGAGTTCAAAGAACAAGGACTTTTTAACGAGATTGGACAAAGATGTGTGAAAGGGGAATGACTCAAATTTAGAACATTTATTTTAGAATCCAAAGGGAGAGAGGCTAGGGGACGTCATAGATCCGGAGGAGAACCTTGGTGACTTCCCAAAACTATCCTACTGTTTGACTTTAGTTTTGTAGATTAAAATTATTGAATGTTTCATCCTACAAATTTTATTAATTATGGCTAACATTCGTGTAAAATGATTACACAAATAACTTGGAAGATGTGAGAATTTTGGTCATGAAAAATGAAAACCTCGGAATCCTAAGGCGAGTTAGGGCTTAAATCACATACCAGGGCTATACAAAGGACTAAATATGAATTAAGGATTTATGTTGCATAAGCAGACAACCTTAAACTCCCATGAATTTGTTGTTTAATTCTAGGAAATGGTTTAGCTGGTGAAAAGATGTTTTGCTATTGAAGATGACCATGCTGTCCACAATACTAGCTCCAAGCTCCTTACCGTAGCAAGTTTAAGTTTTCTAATGTGTCAAGTTATGATGTCAAATTAAGTATCTCCTATGGTTATGGTTGTTTAAATTTTATGGGGGATATTAAAGTTAATTAGAGCGACACTGGTTAGGATCCTACGGTTCCCTCATTTCGGCACCACTATTTTCTTTCGGATTCACTTAGTCTAAATGAATTTATTAAACTCAACTTAATGAGTTCCATTCTTTCATTTAGACTGTAGGAAATCTCGTAAGCAACCGTAGGTTACCTCTTCAGAGGGATTCCCGATCATCCGATAGAGACATTTTAATTTAGTTTCAATTCTGGTTTTATGATGTTTGTGATTAAATTTTGAGTTATCTTATATTTTGAATGTTGTGATCAATTTTGAGTTATCTTATATTTTGAATGTTGTGGCGGTGAATTTCATCTTGTTTGATTTTTAAATTTTTGTTTTGATTTCAATTCTATGGCTATCCTAAAAGTTTTTGTTTTGACATGCAGGGAGACATCATTGTTTAACATGAAAGTTCATGAGTAGGAAAAGTACAGTAAAGAAAGTTTAGGAAAAGAAGGTGTTGTAAACTATAAAAGCATACCAGTCGAGTCTTCTCGTTCCTCCACCTGAAATTTTAGTACTTGCAAAACTTATATATAATTTTGCAAGAATTAAAACATGCTTGTAGAAAAAGTAGGAAGTACAAGTTTAAGGCGTGTCTACCAAATCCTATGTCATATCTTAATGGGTCCTATTGATTTAAATGTATAAATGATTTCTTAAGCAATTCATAATGAGTTTAATCATACTTCAAGGTATCCAAAAGAGTATGAAAAGGGTCTAGGGATCAGGCCACAGACATCTCACAATCCCTTGAAAAGTCCCGAGTTTGTTCAAATTCATTATGTTGCTTAATAACTCCTCCCTATCATACCCTTATGCTCAACAAACTAATGTTCTAACCAACCATAAGAATGGGGTAATTATCACTTGATATTTTATTTATAAATTATATAGGTAAAGGCCCTTAGGGGTGAATTGGTTTAATTAGCATTTTAATTTTAAAGATGGGCTTGTAGTTTTTTAAACATGTTTTAAATTAGTTATAGGTAATTTTCTAAACCTCATTAAACAAAATTTTGATTAAGCCTAGTTCAATACTAAGCCCTTAAAAATTAGTGGGTAGATTTGTAATTTTAGAAAAAGATTTAAATGTTTATACCTTTAATCCTTATCATGAATTATAAATCATTTCAAAACCATTAATTGGGGCTTAAAATCAGTGAGTTATGATCTTCCAAAAATCAAACCCCTCACCTTAATATCTTTTTTTATTTAAAAAATCTTTCAAATTTCATCAATTTTAAGAAAATTACAAATTTATCCTTTACAAGACCAAAGTGAGGTTGGTTACTACCATTTATCCCTTTCATATTCCAATAATCAGAAGATATCAAATAGGATTATTTGTTGCCCATTTAGCCCTTTGATTAAGCCTAAATATTAATTAAGCTTTAAATTTCAAAATTGCCCTTTTACCCCTAAGGCCTTAATACCATATCATTCATTAAATTAAACTCAAATGACTTGAAAATTCTATGTTACCCCACTCATGGGTTAATTAAAATATTAGAGGAGAAATATTAGAGGAGAAAATGGGTTAATTAAAATATTAGAGGAGAAAATGTGATTTTGTAGAGTTTATTTAATTTTTATCATTATTTTTAATGTAAAAATAGGGATTTTTTCAATGAAAATTTAATAAATCAATTAAAAGAAAACCTCTATCCTTAAGAAAATTATTGAAGGTTCACCTAAGTTAGAGGACCAGTTGGACCAATTTTCATGATTTTTATCCAATTTTCTTGATTTTTAGAGATTTAATTTTATTATTAGAATTATTTGTTCTTTTTGAGCATTAATTAAATATAAAATATTATTTAAGTAGAAAATTAAGTTTTATATTTATATTAAATATATCTGGGTCCAGGGAACCCAAATAAATAAATTTTATATATTTGTGAGTTGTATTTTAATTATTGGAATTATTTTAGGGGAAAAATAAAGAAAAATCATTTTTTAAGCCTTTAAAAATTGATATTTTTACATAGAAAATTAGAAAAGTTATTTTGATTGGTCCCAAGTGATCAGGAAGCCAAATGTGATATTTTAGTGTGTTTTGACATTTTTGCAATTTTTATGATTTTTAATTAATTTTTAATTATTTAGATGCCTAAAAATAGCTAAAAAATAAAGTATTTATTTTAATTCCAATTTTATTTCAATTTTATTTTTAATTCCAATTTTATTTTTATTAGGTTCCTATGGTCGAAACGAGCTCCCCAAAAAAATTTTGGTAATTTTTTGAGTTGTATTTTAATTATTATAATTATTTTAATGCCAAAAATACAATTTCATTTGATTAATCCATTTGAATGTTCAAATTAACTCCAATTGACTTGAAATTTTTGTGGAGAGCTCCTCTAACATTATATTATAGTGGATATTGATTTTTATGTCATTTACATTTATAATTACTCCAAATTAATTTTATTTCATTTTTTAGGGTTTGCAACAATTAGGATTATTTTTAATGAGTTAAAATAAGTTTAAATAAGTTTATATTTTTCTTTATATTTTTCCTAGGGTCCTCTGACCACAGTGAACCTACTAAAACAAATTTTATATTTTTATGATGAGAATTTTAATTTGTATAATTATAATACCAAAATAAGGACCATTAACTTGAAAATTATATTTCTTTGGTTAGAGATGCCCCCTGACCTTGGAAAAATCTAGGGAGATACCTAACAACAGATACATCAAAAGCCCCATGGTCCCATGCCATGGTGAAATGTCTAGGCAAAAGGAGAATTCAAATAAGAAAAACACTATTTAATTAATTAAAAAGAATACAGTTATAATAAAATGAAATCATTTCCACATTGTTCTCCTCTGTTCACTGAGTAAGAGGGCATTTTATTTTATTTTTGTGATTTTTCTACACAAAGATATGAATTTTCTAAGTTCTGGCCATTTAAATAAATCAGAAAATCTTGATTTTTCTATTTATCCATCCCAACGCCACATCATCCTCGACGTCTCCAAAGCTCGGCGTGGCGTCTTCTGGTTCAGCGCCACCATTTGAATCAGCCCACACTTTATGAACTGAAGCCCCATTTGATGCGATCTCAGCCGTCCATATGATACACGCACGATCCAATGGTTGTGGGCCATCGTCCCCAATTGGTTCAACCCTAGAACCGTCTACCTTAAAACCCTAATATCTTGAGTTACACTTGACCAACTCACTTCAGGTTCGATCCTATGGACTCATCTAAGTGAGACAAACCTATCCATACGACTAACCTATCATGAAATTGATCCTATGCTCATGAAGAATTAAATCAAACCCAGGATGAGGAAAAAATCTTATACCTTTGTCCAAGAGGGGAAGCCTTGATTTGATTCTTGGAGAAGCTTCGTAGAGGTCCAAAGAGCTTGAGGATGAAGTCTCTGGTCATGGTAAATTGTCTAGACCCAAGTTCGGCCAAGGCCGATTTTGGGTGTTGAACAAAGTCCACCCGAGGCTGGTCTGGTGTTGGAGATTTTGTGGGGATTCTTCTTCTCTCACTCAGGAAAAGGTGTGGGTGCAATTAATTTTTTTTTTGTGGAGTTTTGAGAGGCGTCCTATTTCGACTTGAATTAAGGTTGAGAAATTGGCGTTGATTAGTGGGGACGAGGAATGGAGAATGTTTGCATTGCACTCAAGGGGTCTTGAAGAAGCTCTAGGAAGAATTTGGCAGAGTCTCCCCAAGGAATTTCAAGCTCTCCCCTTTTGACCGTGAAGGGTGAGTTAAATAGAGGAGGCCATGGTGGCTTTCAAGGGCAATTGGTGGCTGGAAAAGATTGCTTAGGTGGAGGGAAGAAAAGGGCAACAATCCAATTGGAATGAGCTAGCTCAGATGGGTTAATTTTGAGTTTTGGCCTAGTTGGAGCATTTGGGCTTGGGTTTTCCGGTAGCCTAGGTGGCCGGCCGGTCAGGCTCAGGTCACCATTCCACTGCGGATGGTCAGTGGGGATGGTCAGTGGTGGGCAAATGTGAAGCCAATTAGGTTTGTGCAAAGGTGATTAATTGAAATGGAAATGGAAAGGGGTTTGGGTCAACTTGGGTCTATCTTGGTTTTAACCTCATGGAAATGGATTGGGTGATTCCTCATGGCTGCCCAAGGTCAGGTGGAACAGCTGAAGTGGTGTGGACAGGTCCCCATCCAAGAGATTTTGGCTAAGCATAGGTTTAAGTGTGTCATTAAAAGGGTTAAAAACATTTTTAAAGAAGCTTTAAAGTGGCTTGTCCTCTTTCCATTAATAACTTGATGAGGTGGCAAGGCTCTCATGGCTCACCTATGGCTTGGGAGTGGCTTCATGGCTTGTATGTGGCTTGCTCTCTTGCATGAGGAAGGATTTTTGAATTATGGGGTAATTTTGGTGAAGTTTGGCATGATGCTTGATTTGGAATAATTTTATCATGAATTTAAAACTTAGGGAATGATTTTGATTAAATGGATGATGAAGAGAGAAGAAATTATCATGTGGGCTTTGGATTTGGGCTTTTAGGATTAGATGTGGTGGGCTTGGGATTTTAAATTTAAGTTGAATTTGGGCTAAAATTTGGATCAATTGAATGTTGAATTTTATGTAGGAGTGTATCATGAAGAGTTTGGAAGTGATTTCAAGTGATTTGAATTGAATTTGAAGGCAAATTTGGTGGAGTTGGTCATATGGTCAAAATTAGGGCTTTTTGATTTGGGTAAAATTGGGCTTGAATTTTGTTTCGACTAAGATTGGGGGTACTGAATTTTGGTTTGGAATTAAAATTGAGTAAGATTGGGGTCAATTGGGCCAAGATTGAGGCTAATTTGGGGAAAGTTGGCTCTTAAGGATAAATTTTGGGCTTTTGGTCAATTTGGGTAAAATTGGTAAAATTGGGTTATTGTGATGGTTAAAAATTAAAATTGGGAATATTCGAGATGATTTTGGAAATTTTGTTATTTTTGAAATTTTTGAGTCATTTTGGTAATTTTTAGCAATTTTGGGAGTACTTTGAAAATTTGGTCATTTTGGTGAATTTTGGTCAATTTAAGTAGTGATGAGTGATTTGAGATGACTTTTGGACAAGATGACTTTTGGACAAATTTGAGTATTTTAGGTAATTTAGGGATTTTTGGCAAAAATTAGTGTTGTAGAGGTATTTTGGTAATTTGGTGATTTTGGGCTAGAATGGGCAAGTAAGCCATGACCAATAGGAGCCATGTGAGGACTCATTTTGGATGCTCAATATGATGGTTCTAACCCTCTTATCCAAAGACTAGGGGTATAGGTTCATTCATATGAGCTTTCTAAAATGAATCATGAGACCAAATCAAGGGGTCTTAAGGTTTAGGGCATGTGAGAAGGTGTGTGCAGGCTAGCCTAACCACAACCAGACCTCCCATGGGTAGGCCTAAGGCATGACCATCCTATGGGGACTCTCTTTGAGATCCTCTAAACTGAGTGCTAGAGGTTAGGACCAATATGTGGAACTTCAAGTTGAGCAAAGAAGAGTTTAGAATTTCTAATGGTGAGGGTTCCTTCTAGTCCTCTAAGAATAGTCAACAGGAAAGTCCTATGGCTAGACCTTAGGCTACTAAAGAGGACAAAGCTAGAACTCAACCAAAAATGAGGTCAACAATGGTTCAATTATAGCAAAAGGCTAGATAAGCGCACTTATGCTTCGGGCATAAGCACATAAATTCAACCAAGAAGCAAGAAAATGAAAAGAAAGAAAAATGGGGTTGATAGAGTGGAGGGATTGATCCATTTGAAATACGAAAAATAGTAAATGATGGATCGACCTTAAAAATCATGTCTAAAATGATCGACAAAAAGACCCAAAAATGTGACCCAACGATTCACAAATTAACCCAATAAAGGTATCATTTTCTCTAATTCTGTGAATGGATCAACCAAAAAATAGGTATCCTTTCAAAAATTGTATCTCTTCAAGGCCACAAGTCAGCTTAAAAGAAACCATAGCCAAATATGCCATAAAATGCTCTCAAAATCATAGCCCGACAAAGCCAAAAAATAGCTTCAAAACTATGTCTAAAACTATCCTCGATATCCAATGGTACGAATCTGAGAAAGCCTCTTTGAATCCCCAAATATTGCAAAAATACACATTCAAGTCTTTCCAAAATCACAACTCAAATAAGCAACAAACGGCTCGAGGAATCTCAAAAAGAGCTTAAAACCATAGTTACAAGGAACTGCAAAACTTCTAAAATTACATTAAAACGACACCAAAATCCTCTTTCAAAACAATGCTCAAATCAGCCAAAAGAAAGCCAAATGAACTACCAACTCACATAAAGGTATCTATGCAATTTCAAACATTTCATAAAGCCAGCTCGCCAAAGTCCCACCAAAAAGAACCAAATCCATATTAACCTCAAATCACCACTATTTGACCCACTCCAAATTTCAGCCAAACTACAAGGTAAAGGACAAGTACGGAGCAAAAAAAAACCTCAAAATAACACTCAAATCGAGTCGACAATGAAGTTTAAAACATAATCAAGTGTGCTCAACATGCCCCAACTTGAAATAATGAAAATAGAGAAAAACTTAAGTGGCCCTAAAGATTTAAGGTGTTCACTAGTTATGTGACCAAAGGAAAATATGTTGAGATTTTCATACCTATTTTATACTGTTTTTAATGATATTACACTTTAAAGAAAGATATTTTTGATGTCTTATTGCAGGAATGATGAATTAGGGTCATTGGAGCAAAAAGATACAAAAATGAGCGAATTTGGAGCGAAAAGGACCAAAATGTGAAGATTTGAACTAGGCCGATGATGGTGCCCTCGACTCCACCGACGACGAGTTTTTCCCAAGACTACAGGACAAAATCTTCAGAAGCCCGCCGACGGCGCCCTTGAGGCCGCCGATGGTGAGATCGACGATTACGCCTACTCAAGCTTTGGGCAAGGACAAATTTTGAAGGGATGCTTAGGTAACTCTTAGGAAAGCTCATCCACAACTTTAAAAGGACATTTTGGCCAAAAATTAAGAGAGCTTGGAGAGCCTGGAGAACTTGGAGAGCCTGGGGAGCCTTGAGAGTCTAGAGGCTCTGGAGGTTAGAGGGTTCCATTAGTGTGTAACAATTGTGAGGATTTCTTCAAGAAATTGTAAGAGTGGAGGGAAAGTGAGAGATTTCTTCCTCCTTGCTACTTCAAAGAGGAATTCTGTGTGCTGTAAAGAAAGGAAGAGATTCAGAGGAACTTCGAGGAGTGTTCTTGGGGAGAATTTAGAGATAAGTTATTTACTTGTTGTAGTTTGTATGACTTTAATTTTATTTTTGAATTCCGAATTTTGTTATGTTTTCCTCATGAGTTTTGAGTAGTTTTCTCTGTATTTCTCCTTGTCTCAAGATTTATGAAATGGTAATTTGAATTGGCGAAGCCATGAAAATGTTTAAGAAATTGTGATGATCTTTTCAC
>NW_018165026.1:33403-37272 GCF_001263595.1 Phalaenopsis equestris | reverse complement strand
AAGTTGGGTGCAAATAAATATTCTCGGATTATTCTCGGGCGTAGAATTGGAGATTTTAATATTAATCCCCAATTCGGTTCTATTGTTTGGGTGCTGAAGTGTAGATGTTAGCCCTCATGTGAGGGGAATGTGGGAGCTCCGAAGTGAGAGTCGGTATCCTCCCCGTAAACAAGCATAGAATTAGTCAATGTTCTTTATGCCTGGACCAAAGGGTAAAGAATAGGTATGCTCCTATTTGACACAATATAAATTGAACAAATTCATTTTATCCATTCACTATAATTTCTTGACAAGGAGAAGGATGCTTCTTATATGTTGAATATCACAATTAAATCTTGCCTTATATCATTAGTTATTTATTAGTTATTAAGACTATCTTTTTATTTCAATTGCCTATTAGTGACAGATAAGCAAATTGAACGTCGTTGTTGTGATTAAAGTATTGCTTTTCTAAGGCTTAGTACGTAATTCTAAACTACTTCCTGTGGGATTGATATCTAGGACTCCATTAGAGCCCTATATTACTTGAGCGATACGTATACTTGCGTTGACAAATTCGACTTAAACATTATTGAATATTATATTTATACATCTTAATCAATTTAGACAGGTGATCAAGTCTTTGGACGCGTCTTTAGACGCCATTGCTGGAAATTAAATCTTCTAGTAGAGCCATCAAATTCTTGTATTTGTCGATTTACAAAAAGTCGGTCATTATGCTAGCGTGAAGCCCTTCCATTCGACACCCCCCCGAGTATTGCAAAACTGTGACTCATGTAGAGAGCCAAGAACCCAACCTTCCAAGCCTACAAAAGAGCCCCTCAAGGCCCTTCTCAAACCAACAAGATTTAGTTCAAATAACCACCTTTGAAGATACTAAACAGTGCTCAAATCTCACTAAAATAGTTAGCAAGTAAAGGAACTTTCAAATAGGTATTCCAACGTTTAAAAAATACAAGTGACATAGGTAAAAGAGAAGTATCAATGTTTATAAAGCATTAAAAATGAAGTTTAACCTCTCCAAACTACCATGCCAAACTACCATGCTCTTAACCTCTCCAAACTACCATGCTCCTTTCATTTGCTCATGCTAAGATATTGATCTCGAAACTGTTTATATGCAACATAATAACAATAATTCTAATTATTTTTTTAACTTATATTTCCTTATTTTGCAACAAAAAAATGATCTTAAAGAAAAGTAAGAATTTAACTTTTAATTTATATATATTGGGATACAACTCAAGTATTTGTATCGTTATTAAGAAATATAGGACTTTTTGATTAAGACCTGAATATCAGACTCACAGGGAAGATATGCAATATGCACTTTTTGAAAAGCATTCTATTTTAAAAAGACAATTATTTAAACTAAAGACATTTTTGCGATAAAGAAAGTTTAAATATTTTTGGTAATTCTAATATTTTGACAAAAACGAAACAAACTTAAAAAGATAACTTGAGTTTTTATAGAAGAAAAACACTAAATATGAAAATATCTTTCTTTTTATCATGAATTGGTAATAAGTATATGAATGATGTTATAGAAGTATGCCTATTGTGTTATGCCAAATAGGACCAATAATGTTCTTTACTCTTACTAGATATGCTATAAAGAACATTGGCTAATTTAAAGTTTGAATAGTTTTGAAGACCGCCTAGGCAGGGAAGATACTAGCTCTCACTCTAGAGTTCCCTCGATTCCCTCCACCTGAGGGATAAAATCTCGTATCAGAACCTAAAATAATAAACAAAGTTGGGGGCTTTAACCTGTCAGTTTAAAGTCCTCTAACTCTACACCCTTCAATAAATATTTCCCTATTTATTTGTACTCAATCATATGAACTACATTCTCATTCAAACAACCTCTTATGATTCTTTTCAATTGTTGACTGAGATAATACCAGCTCAATTCTAGCATGTTCTCACAACATATTTTAACATCTGGATTGGCCAAATCAAGAAGTAAATGAAATACATGGATTTAAATCATCACAACTTCTTCCAACATTAAAGATCAATACTCTCCATAACTTTCATCCAACACTTAATTACTTTTCATTTTAAGAAGAAATATAAAGAAAAATAATCAAAATGTATGGAGAAAACAAAACCAGACTTTAGTTTAAAAGTTGAAATCATTGTCAAACCAACAAAAAGTCTCAATTAAAACCAAAAGTAGTCTAAAACAAACAATAAAAAAATATCTCAAGTCCTCCACCAAACTCTTAAATTACCTTTAAATCTCTTCTCTTTTACAACACTCTCAATATAAAACTAAAATAAAAAGGATAAATATGTGGTGCCTGAAAATCTCTCCAACTAACTCCCCAATTTTAGAACTTTCAAAACTTCATTCAAAACTTTCCCAATACTTTCAGGACCACTTTCAAAGTCTCAATCTTCCTATTTTATAATGCTCCAAAAGGTGTCATGGTATCTCTTTAAAATGTGTCTTGATTTTATGTATTTCCCCAATAGATGCATCCTTTCGCAATAATTTTCGTCTATGGTGGTTGTAACCACCTATTAAGCCAATAGGTGCCTCAAAACCCTCTTCAAAATTCTCAAAAATTGAATTTACTCATCCAATAACTACCATTGATGCTTAAGCGCAGGGCCTCTGGCACTTAGGTGTGGCCCTCTCTGTTTAACCGGCGCTTAAGCGTCGGATCTAGCGCATAGGCGCCACAACACTTTTGCCCATTTTTCACTTATTTGCTCCAAATTTGATCATTTTTTACTTTTTTAAGAATTTTCACTTTTACTTGTACCTGAAAGAAAAACACAAAAATACCTTCCATTAAAGCACAATATCTCAAAAATAGGTATAAAAATGTATCTAAAAACACTATTTATTTTAGACGTATCAATATCACCTAAACTTAAAACGTTACTTGTCCTCATGTGACACTTCAATCTTTAAAAACTATATATGTATGATATGTATATGAGTTACTTTAGGAGTTACTAAAATTTAGATTTAGAAATATAGTAGTCCAATTTAGAAAAAATATTCAATAAATGAGACCAACTTAAAGTTTAGAAATTTTTAATGTTAAGAAAGATGAAAATATGAGTTCCTATCTAATTCAGAAATATTATAAGTCTTCCAAATTTAGAATTTAGTTCTTTAATTATCTCCACTTAAAAATTTTTAGTAAGAATAATTTTACTTACTATATTATATCTATAAGCTTAAGATTTTCTCAAGTCTTATGCTTTAAAAAGATCAAACGTAGAACTAATTTTTAATTTTACACTAATCCACATGCTCTCCTCCCTCACTTTTTCTTCTTCCTCCTCTTTTTTTTTCTTTTTCTTTTTCCTTTTCTTTTCTTTTCTTTTTCTTTTTATTTTTCTTTCTTTTCTTTTTAGGCAAGGATTACTATATCTGGATAGGTCTTTAATAATTTTCAATTCTACTTTTTCTTTCCTAAAGCAAAGTCTTGATACAAAACGTTTGCTTATAAATATAATAATAGCTTTGAAAATTATTTTTAATAAAAGAAATTTAAGTATTAAAAATAAAAGTCTAAATTTATAAAATTTTTAAAAATACAATGTTTCTTACTAAAGATAGTTACTTATATTAATCATTTTCTACACTAAAAACTTTTAACTTTAAGTTTTTCTTCATTACTCAAAATTTCAACTAAATTCTCTTACTGATTTCTAAAATCAAATTTTACTTCCCTAATATAACTTCATATACATGATCCATTTTTATTTTCAAATCAAATTCACTTGTAGTTTAATTGAGAACAAATAAAATTAAAGTTTTGGAAATATTTTTCATCCCCCTAAAACTTAAATTTTTAACAAATTAAATAGTTTAGCGTCAAATATATATAAGTAGGAATGAAAAT
>NW_018165026.1:29718-33164 GCF_001263595.1 Phalaenopsis equestris | reverse complement strand
CAGTTTCTGAAATTTAATATTTAAGACCTAAGTTAGCAAGATTTTCATCTTTTCAAAAGACATAGAATTAAGTTAAGTTCTAAACTAACTAAATCACAAAACTCACAACAGTTACTACCCTAGAATTTTAAAACAAACTACTAACTAACACAAACATCATAATAACAATAAAATACAAAATTTTAAACACAATACATATTACATATCATCACAAAGATGCAAATGTAGTAGTACCACACCACTTAGTCCACAACATAAAAATAAACAACACATCACAAATCTCAAGTCCAAAGCACATAGTCTAACACATATTACAAACATAAAAATCTCTGAATTCTGCTCCTCATCTTCTGAATCACCACTATATCACTCATAATCAGGATATCGAGGATATGGAAGAAATTGCACTCCTGAGTTACCCCTAATTAGGTTCTCCAGAGATAAGTGGAATTTCTCTTCATAATCACTCTTTCTCCTACAATACCTATCAGTATGCTCTACAAAATGCTCTAAATTCTGAACTTTATCAGCGGTGAAATAAACATGATCCATCATCCTCTGCAATAATTGATCTTGGGTCTCAGTAGACTCACCTCTAGATGTAGAAGCATGTGAGGTAGATGGTCTAGATGTAGAAGTATCTGAGGTAGAAGCAGCAGACGTCTCCATTCCATAATTCTTAGAAAATCCTTCTCTCCAGCCAAAAATAGAATGCTTAGAATAAGTCTTCACATTCACCTTAGTGATGGGCTTTAGAGGTAACAACACTTCCTCCCAGCTATTGTATTTAACTCCAGCCTGCTCACACAAAGAAAAGATCAAGGAAGCAAATCCACGACCTACAGTAGTAACGACAGTGGCAGAACTGATGATAGTCTGACAAGTCAAAGCTCCTATGTTGATGAGCTTTCCTTCCTGGTACAATAATTTAATGTCGCTCTCTCTTTGGTCACTTCACTGAGATGATTTATTGGTAGCAGACGAGCAGAAATAAAATATTGTCAGGCCCAATAAAATAGTGCCAGGCCTTTTTATTTTTAATTGGACTTCTATATTTCTAAATCTAAATTTTAGTAACTCCTAAAGAAACTCATATACATATCATACATATTTAGTTTTTAAGGATTGAAGTGTCACTTGAGGACAAGTAACATTTTAAGTTTGGGTGATTTTGATGCACCTAAAATATATAGTGCTTTTAGACACATTTTTATACCTATTTTTTAGATATTGTGCTTTAATAGAAGGTATTTTTGTGCTTTTCTTTCAGTTATAGGTAAAAAGGTGAAAAATTCTTAAAGGAGTGAAAAAGGATCAAATTTGGAGAGAATAGGTGAAAAATGTACAAAAGTGTTTTGGCGCCTAAGCGCCATATTCGATGCTTAAGCGTCGGGTAAAAAGAGCAGGCCGCGCCTAAGCACCGAATGCCCCATGCTTAAGCACCAGTGGCAGTTATTGGATGAGTAAATTTGATTTTTTCAAATTTTGAAGAGGTTTTTTAGGCACCTATTAGCTTAATAGGTGGTTAAAACCACCATGGACAACAAGTATTGTGAAAAGATGCATCTCTTGGGGAAATACATCAAATCAAGTTACATTTTGAAGAGATACCAAGACACCTTTTGGAAAATTATAAAAGAAGGAAGATTGGGACTTTGAAAGAGGTCCTGAAAGTACTGACAAAGTTTTGAAAGTTGAAAAATTGGGGAGTTAGTTGGAGAGATTTTCAGGCACCACATATTTATCCTTTTTTTATTTTAGTTTTTGAGGCATCCTTTTTTTTATCACGAAAGGATGCATTGCTTGGGGAAATACATCGAGTCTAGACATATTTTGAGGAGAAATCAAGGAACCTTTTGGAAAATTATAAAAGAAAGAAGATTGGGACTTTGAAAGAGGTCCTGAAAATATTGGAAAGTTTTGAAAATTCTCATTTGGGGACTTAGTTCAGAGAGATTTTCAGGCACCACTTTTACTTTTATTTTATCCTTTTTGTTATTTTATTTTGAGTGATTGTAAAAAGAAATGAATCAAAGGAACTTCAAGTGTTTGTTGGAGGACTTGAGATAAGTTTTTATCTTTCTATTTTGAGACTATTTTTGGTTTTAATTGAGACTTGTTGTAGGTTTGACAACGATTTCTTCTTTTAGACTAAAGTATGGTTTAGTTTTCACCATGGATTCTGCGTAGTTTTCTTTATCTTTCTTCTTAAAATGATAAGCAATTAAGTTTTGGACGAAAGTTGTGAAAAGTATTGATCTTCAATGATGGAAGAACTTCAATGATGGAAGTGATGGAAGAAGTTGTGATGATTTAAATCCATGCACTTCATTTACTTCTTGATTTGGCCAATCCAGATGTTAAAATTTGATGTGAGAATATGTAAGAATTGGGCTGGTATTGTCTCAGTAAACAATTGTAAAGAATCACATGAGATTGTATGAATGAGACTGTTGTTCATATGATTGAGTGCAAATAAATAAGGAAATATTCATTGAAGGGTGTAGAGTTAGAGGACTTTAAAGTGATAGGTTAAAGCCCCCAACTTGGTTTATTGTTTTAGGTTCTGAAACAAGAATGTTAGCCCCTAGGTGAAGGGAATCGAGGGAACTCTAGAGTGAGAGCTAGTATCTTTCCTGCCTAGCCGACCTTCAAAACTATTCAAACTTTAAATTAGCCAATGTTCTTTATAACAACTCTAGTAAGGGTAAAGAATATTATTGCTCCTATTTAGAACAACACAATATGCATCCTTCCACAACAAAATTCCTATACTTATTACTGATTCATGATAAGGAGAAATATATTTTCATATTTAGTGTTTTTCTTCTACAAAAACTCAAGGTATCTTTTTAAGTTTGTATTGTTTTTGTCAAAATATTAAAATTACCAAAAAATATTTAAACTTTATTTACTACAAAAATGTCTTTAGTTTAAATAATTATCTTTTTAAAAATTAAAAATTTTCCAGAAAGTGCATATTGCATATCTTCCCCATTGGTTCGATATTCAGGTCTTAATCAAAAAGTCTTATATTACTTGATATTGATACGTATACTTGCGTAGTATCCCAATATATATGAATTAAAATTTAAATTATTATTTTTCATTAGAATCAAGTTTTTGGTTTTATTTTGAAATAAGGAAATATAAGTGAAAAATATAATCATAATTATTGTTATGATGTTGCATATAAGCAGTTATCGAGGACCAGTCTTCCCCTTACTCCTCTTCATTCTTGGGGTCATTCTATAAATTTTACAAAATTCCACAATAACTTCAAAAAGCAAGTCTAATCTACTAAAATTAATTTCTGTAAGCATAAACTATAGTTTTTATGCAATTTTCATAGATTTTTCCTCATTTTTCACCATGAATAGTGATTTTCAGATTTTTTCAAATGTACTCAAAATACATGGTGAAAATCTCAAATGTACTCAAAATAC
>NW_018165026.1:16313-29671 GCF_001263595.1 Phalaenopsis equestris | reverse complement strand
GAAGTGAAGCTCTTACCTTAAGAAATTCAAATATAGCAAATTTGGCTCAAATCCACCAAGAAATCTCCAAGAAAATGTTTGCCCTAGACTTTAAAATCGCAAACTTGAGAGGAAGAAGTGACGACGAGAGTAAAAATGACAATTTTCGGGGTTATTTTTCACCTTTTACCTTTTGCGAACCAATTTTCATGAACCGGCGCTTAAGCGCAGATAAGTGGTGCTTAGGTACCTGGCTCTCAGGTTATATTGCGCTTAAGCGCAAGAATGTGGCACTTAGGCGCCAGTGCATTATTTTTGATATTTTTGAACTTAAGTAAAATGCACTATTTGCCAAAGTAAGCCACCCCTAAATGGTCTCATAGCACTTAATTGACTAGTAACACTTAAATTGCTATTTTTCTCTCCCATAACTCTCCTCTTTCTCAAAATTCTCTAATATAACTAATTCAATTCGAGGCTAAAATAACACAAATTTTCACACTAACAAACACTTATATTCATTTACGAACTAGTACAAGTACATGTAACACCTAATTCTCATTCCAAATAGTCTCGTATGAGAAAATTTTCCTAAATATAAACACTTAACAAACATTTACAATTAAACACATAAAGACATAAATACTAAAAACAAGATTTAACACTAACATATAAAAATAACGACTCATAATAAACAAACTCTAACACTGAACTTAATTCCATTCTTCATTTATTGGGACAAATTCTTGTCTTTCGTTAGTTTCTCCTTGGGCATTCGGAATATAGAGTTGATAAAATGGACGGTGGTGACGAGCTCTAATAAAATCTTCTTCAATCCATTTCTTCTTAAGATACATCTTAAGATACATCGATACATCGTCTTATCCACTTCTTCTATATAACTAGTGTGGCTAAATTGCATTTTCAATTACCATCCAATATGATCTAGATGTGCATTAACTTCATTTATCTTTGTCTCAAGTAAAGTCATGCTAGCCTCAATTTTGTTGATCTTTTTCGCTATTCCTTCAATACTAACGGCTAAGAAACTATTATACATCTCTTGTGCACTCTGACTAATGAATTTCTTCTTCATGGCCTCTTTCTTTTTCTTCAAATTCATCTCCCATGAAGACATTTTCTCTAAATCTCTCTTTCTCTTAGATTAGGGCTGAAAAATATTTTTGGGGTGAAGTTTCATCATAAAACCCTTCTATTTATCGGCCTAAATCCCTCTAATAGCTTCTAAGCAAGTTCTAAAACTGTCATGGCACGTTTTACTCAACCAATTGGCGGTTAAAACTTCTAGAAATTGAATTTCGCACATGGTTTTTAAATCTCGCGCTTAAGCGCCGAATATTAGCACTTAAGTGCTAGTGTTCAAGTTTGCACTAATCAACTTAATGTCCAAATACTCATTTTAGCATGTCTAGATCACTAAATAGAGTATTAAAATCAATACTATCACATAATAATCTCAAAAAAATACTACCTTAAATTTTCTTAATCACACACAAACAACATTCAAAGTAAAACACACTGATAACTATGGGTTGTCTCCCACAAAGCGCTTGGTTTTATGTCGTCAGCCCGACGTAACCAGTGCTTATTCAGGTTGACCCAACATCATTCAATCATTAAGTTTACACTGATCCCCTACAAAATAAGGTTTCAGTCTATGACCATTAACTTTAAATACTTTCTTAGTTTTAGGATCTTTAATATCTACATACAGCTCCATAAGGATTCCATAAGGATAAACTTTCATCACAACAAATGGACCCATCCACCTGGACTTAAGTTTTCCTAGAAATAATCTTAACCTTGCTTTATATAGCATAACTTGTTGCCTTGGATAGAAATTTTTAGTAAGAATCCTTCGATCATGCCACATTTTCATCTTTTCTTTGTATATCTTAACACTCTCATAAGATTCATTCCTTATCTCTTCAAGCTCATTTAATTGCAATAATCTTTTCTCACCAGCATATTTCAAATTATAATTGAACTCTTTAATTGCCCAATATTCTTTATGCTCAAGTTTAACTTGTAAGTGACAAGCTTTTCCAAATATTAGCCTATATGGGGACATTCCAATAGAAGTTCTGTATGCAGTCTTATAAGCCCACAAAGCATAGTCAAGTTTGACTAACCAATCCATTTTTTTTTATTTACAAATCTTTTCATAATTCTTTTAATTTCCCAACTGGATATTCAACCAAACCACTAGTCTGAGGATGATAAGCAGTGCAATTTTACAGTTTATACGATATTTCTTTAATAATTTCTCCATTGTGACATTTTTGAAATGACTTCCCCCATCAGTTATGATCACTCTCGACATCCTAAATCTACAAAATATGTTTGTTTTCAAAAACTTTGCAACACTTTGAGCATTACATCAAGGTAAAGGAACAACTTCTATCTATTTGGATATATAGTACACTACTAACAGTATATATAAATTTTCAAAAGATGGTATAAATGGTCCCATAAAATCTAATCCCCAAACATCAAATATTTCAACTTCTAACATACAATTGAGGGGCATCTCATTTCTCTTAGAAATATTGCCTACACGTTGACTTCTATCATATGTTTTAATATAAGCATTAACATCTCTAAAGTAGTAGGCCAATAGAATTTAGATTGTAAAATTTTTTATGCTATTTTATCAACACCAAAATGTCCCTCAAAATCTGAATTATGAAAATTTTGGATTATTTCATAAGTCTCCTCTAAAGGTACACATCTTCAAATAATTAGATTCTTTCCTTGTTTATATAAAAATGGGTCATCCCAAAAAATAAGTCTTAGCTTCAGAAATAAATTTCCTCTTCTGTTGGTATGCCATTTATCACTAAAAAGAAAGTTTACAATGTCATTCCATAGGGTAACTTCCATCCAACACTTTAATTACTTATCATTTTAAGAAGAAAAATAAAGAAAACTACTTAGAATCCATGAAGAAAACAAAACCACACTTTAGTTTAAAAGTAGAAATTATTGTCAAACTAACAAGAAGTCTCCATTAAAACCAAAAGTAGTTTCAAAAAAAGATAAAAAATTATCTCAAATCCTCCACCAAACTCTTGAAGTTCCTTTGAATCTCTTCTCTTTTACAACAATATTGACTCTCACAATAAAACTAAATACAAAATGGATAAAGTAAGTTTGTGGTTGAAAATCTCACCAAACATTCCTCCATGAACTTCTTCAAGAACTTCTCAAGACTTTTCCAAGTGGTGCCTTGTTAACTCTTCAAAATGTGTCCCAATTCGATGTATTCTCCAAGGGATGCCTCCTTTCACAAGTATTTTAATCATATTTTTGTTCCTAGTCATCATAACCACTCTCTTTAGCCTCTAACGCTTCAAATATCCCTTCAAAATTTGGCAAAAATGAATAAAACCGTGAAATAACCGCCTCTGGCGCTTAAGCATGGGGCCTCTGGTGCTTAGGCGCGTCCTTTTCTATTTCACTGGCAATTAAGCGTCGGATCTGGCGCTTAGGCGCCAAAACACTTTGCACCATTTTCACATATTTGCTCCAAATGATCATTTTTCACTTCATTTATAATTTTTCATCTTTTTACTTGTACCTGAAAGAAAAACACATAAATATCTTCCATTAAAGTGCAATATCTAAAAAATAGATATAAAATTGTGTTTAAAAATACTATATATTTTTGGTGTATCAAGGAGTAGGTGATAAGGATCGCATATGGGGCTGGGCTGCGCGTGCGATCGGGATAAGGGAGAGAGGAGAATTGTAATATCTTATAATAATAATAATAATAATGATAATAATGATAATAATAATAATAATAATAATAATAATATTTTTATTATTATTCAAAGCTTCATTTCACACATTTTCTCCCAGACACGTCATCTTTACGAAATGAACATCCCCCTAGGTAAAATCATAGTTTTAGACGCGCCAATACAGTCTATTTTATCATTTGAGGTCGGGTACCTCGTCGACGATCAAGTCAAACATGCTTCAAATTCAATTTTTAAAATTTTAGTTTGAGCTTAATTGATTGATTAAGATAGTGTATGTGGTTGTCATAAAAGGTTCAAAAAAGATTTGGAGTGATTTTGAATTAACTTGGGAGCTCAATTTGGTGGTATTTGGAGACATGGCTAATTTTGGGTAAATTTGGGGGTTTTGGATTTAGGTTGAAATTGGGCTCAAAGTATGGGTTAATTGGGTTGAGATTTGGTTTGAATTGAGTTTGTTCATGATGAATTTGAGTTTAGAATCAAAATTGGGGGAAATTGGGATCAAATTGATGGACATTTAAGATGAATTGGGGTAATTAAGCCTTTAAGGGCAATTAGAAGCTTTTGGTCAAAATGGGTCAAATTGGTCAAATTAGGTTCAACTGAAGCATCTAAATTGGTTTTGGGGACATTTGAAGTGATTTTGAGGATTTTGGGAAAGTTTGGGTCAACAAGGGCATTTTCATAATTTTAGCAAATTTGGGGGTATTTTGGTAAATTTGGGATATTTTGGGAAATTTGGGTTGTTTTAAATGGTTTGAGATGATTTTTGAACAAATTTGAGTATTTAAGTGAATTTGGGAATTTTGGTCAAATTTAGGGTTTGGGGGTGTTTTGGTAAATTGGGTAAGTTTGGGGGGGGCAAAAGACAGAGTTATGTATTTAGGTGAAATTGAGGTGTCAACCACACTATTTCAGCCACAGACCAATGGAGTCTCCATTTGGGTCTTCTATGTACTGGTCTTATTTAAACCCTAGCCTAGGCCTAGTGGGTCTAAGGGACTATCTACATGAGTTTTCTAAAAGATCAAGGGATCAAAGTCCAAAAGTTTAGATTTAGGGTTGTGAGTGAGTGAAAGTGTGTGAAAGTGTGTGCACTAGCTCAAGACCAACACCCAGAGTCAACCAACACCCAGAGTCAACCCCCCAGAGTCAACCCTAAGTTCAAGCAATCCTATGGGGACTTCCTTTGAGCTCCCATATATTGACCCCAACTACCAAGTGCTAGAGGTTAGGACCAATATGTGGAACTTCAAGTTGAGCAAAGAAGAGTTTAGAATTTCTAATGGTGAGGGTTCCTATTCTAGTTTTCTAGGAACAGTCAACGGAAAGTCCTATGGCTAGACTGTAGGCTACTAAAGTGGAAAGACTAAACCTCAACCAAAAGGGAGGTCAACATGCATATACATACATATATGTTACAAATTTTAGGTGGGATAGTGGATCCCCATCTAAAAATAAAAAATACATTATAAACCTAGGGGTACCAAAATCCACAGTACAATGCTACACAAAAAATTAGTAGCAACCGAAGGAGAAAAGTTAGAATCAAATTATTATTTAAATTATGAGAAGAAAAGTACTAACCCTAGGGGTAAAATTAGTACTAACCCTAGCCTAGGCCTAGTGGATCTAAGGGACTATCAAAGTATAAACCTAGGGGTACAATGCTATAAGTCGTTTAATTTTTTAACATCCCAATGGCCATCCGTCCATCAATTAAAGAGAATCAAATTATTATTTAAATTATGAGAAGAAAACTTAGAATCACCTTGACCCCATTGATCGTGCCAGAAGGAAATATTACTGTCACCAATATCCCAAAATAGAAACTTAGTAGCAACCGAGCGAGCAGTAATGATGGCTTTCTAAATTTTTGAATCTCCCACTTTCCAATTAACAATGGCTGGATTGCCAGATTTATGGTAGCACAATATATGAAACGAGCCCATAAAGAGGTATTGGCACGGAATTTGAACCAAAGCTTTCACATATTAATATCAGAGATTTGCTTCAAATTCTTAATACCCAGACCCCCAGCAGTAGAAGGTTTAGAAATTTTATCAAAGGTAGCCCAATGTTTTCTGATATTGGTGCCTGACCAAATAAAGCGGTTAAATAACTTCTCTAAAGTGTTTTGGGTACTTTTATTAAGGTTCAAAACTGTAAAGCATAAACCAGAACACTCATCAAGATACTTCTAAGCAAAGTAATCCTCCCACCATTAGAAAGAAATGAGTTCCTCTAGTCATTAATCTTATGGTTGATTTTATCAACCACATCATCTAATTGAGTTTGCTTCCGACAACCCCAAAGCAAATTCACACTCAAATATTTGAGAGGAAGGGAGGCAACTTGATAACCAGTAAAAGAGGAGCCCAAGTAACAATAGTTCTTTTAATGTGCTTCCCACAGTATAAATGACATTTTTCTTTATTGAAAAGTAAACCAGAAGTATCTTGAAAATTCTCCAAAACCTGCATAAGGACCTTCATGGAAGTTTTAGTAGCATTAGCAAAAATAATAGCATCATACGCGTAGGCCAAGTGGCTAACCAAAATAGAAGATTTATGAGAAAATTGGGAATAAGCTTTGCTCAACTACAGATTGTTAAGCAAGCGTGAGAGATAGTCGGAGAAAATAATGAAAATAGTAGGGGACAGAGGGTCTCCTTGCTTGATGCCTCTCTGAGCGGAAAAGAAACCATAAGAAGTGTCATTAACAAGAACTGAATAATGATTATTTATCAGCCATCTTCTGATGAGAGAGCAGAAGCTATCATGAAAACCGTGAGAAGAATATTAATAATAAAATCCCAACTTAAAGTATCAAAAGCCTTTTTAATGTCAAGTTTGATCACCATATTGCCCCCTCAACATTTTTTATCCATATCCTGGAGAAGTCCTTGAGCAAGAAGAATATTATCAGTGATCTCTCTCCCTATAATAAAGGCAGATTGCTGTAGAGAAATAATATTATCGAGATGAGGCTGCAATCTGGAAGCAATGAGCTTGCTTATGAATTTAGATATAACAGAGGTGAGGGATATAGGGCGAAATTTATCCCAACTATTTGTGTTGGCCTCCTTCGAGATGAGCAAAATGAGAGAGGAAGTAAAGAATTTCCCAGGATCAACCCCCTGAAAAAAGCTTTGAATGACATTAGTAACATCCCCTTTAATCATCTCCCAACAGGAAACATAAAAATTAGAAGTGAAACCATCAGGACACGGCGCCTTATTAGAGTTAATATCTTTGAACATTGCAAAAATCTCCTGCTTAGTCGGGATATCATTGAGAGAAATGTTAGAGGTGTACTGATAATCTTTAGCGAAGATATCATGGTCAATATTGAGAACCTACGTATTTAAATGGAACAAATCAGAGAAATAATTAACAACATTGTTACCAATGTCATCCTTGTCCGTAAGAGTTCTCCCATCTGTCATCTAGATATTTAAGATGGTATTCAAATTTCTTTTATAATTAATAGAGGCATGGAAGTAATTAGTGTTCCTATCTCTACACTTAAAATATATATCATTAGCTTTCTGGTGTAGCATTAGATAGCTCCAAGAAGAGTAGCATGAGCTTGAGCTAACTCACAAACAATAGTAAGAGAAGGAGAGGTTTCCCCTTCAAGAGTGTCAACAGCCAATTGATCTTCTTTGACCTTATTATGCACATTTCCAAACGTATCAAAATTCCACCCCTCAGCGTAGTAGCAACCTATTTATGAAGTTGCCGAAGCACATACCAGGGATCACCAATTCTGTTAATGCTCTAAGCCTGCTTAACAGTACTTAAAAAGGTGTCATGAGATGTCCAGACGTTAAGAAGTTTAAAGCGATATGAAGCAGCTTTAGTAGTAAAGGCAAGAGAGACTAAAATGGGATTTTGATCACAACCGACATGACTTAAATGTTGAGCTTTAGCGATGTGAAAATAATTAAGAAAATGCTGATTACCCAAGAAATGATCCAGCCGTTGAAACAGAGAACCTCTCCGCCAAGTAAAAGGAGTGCCCGAGAAGCCTAAATCAAAGAGGCCTGCCTCAGTAATTTTATCACAAAACTTATTAATGAGTATGGGATCCGTACTACGACCACCCTTCCTTTCAGTGGGGGTCATAACAATGTTGAAGTCTCCCAAAAAAAACCAATTTTCTTTAATATGATTCCCCATAAGCAGTAATTTTTTCCAAAGCCAAAACTTTTCGTGCAGTAAGGAGCTAGAATAAACAAAAGTGGCCCAGGAGAAGAAAGTGTCCATTTTAAAGTAAATAAAAACAAGTTGATTATCATTTTCCACGACATTGAGATCAATAGTATGCTTCCAGAAAATCCAAATTTTATATTTGAAAAAAAGAGCTGCTCATGGCTCCCTTCATGTTAATAAATAGAAGAGATATATATATATCATGTTTTGATTAAATACTTTAAAATTTTTTTATTAATTGTTTTTTAATTAATTAAATATTTTATTAATCAATTAGTTATGTTGACGGTCTAATTATGTGTTTTATTTGTTAACTATTTTTAAATTATTTAATTAATTATTTAAACTATTTAATTTAAATGTTGGTAAATAGATTAATCATCTAAATTACCAAATTAAAATTTCATGAACTAATCAATTTATATTATGAATTAAATATTTATTAATTTAATTATTTAGCTATTTTGATTAATTAGTTTGTATACTATTTAATTATAAAACCTTATGTGGTTTAGTTAAAAAGAAAATTTTAAGTAATTTAATTAAATATTTTATTAGTTATTCAATTAATGTTTTGATGAGATTAATTAATTTTTTATTTAATTATTCAATGACTTAATTAAATATTTTGATATTTTAAGTTTATTATATTAATTTGAATAAATGATTAAGGTTTTAATTTGTATAATTAATTAATTAATTAATAGGTTAATTAGGTGATTTAATATTTATGAGTTAAGTAGATTAACTTGGGTTCCTTAAATAATGAACAACTCATTTAATTGATTTACTATTTAGTTAGGTTGTTTATTTTTTAATTAAGTTACTTAGTGGTTTAATTAGTAAGTAATTAATGGATTATTAATTTAATTAAGGAAGTTTAATTTTTGGTTAAGAATGATTAATGTATATTAGGTTTCAATTAAGACAGAGGAGAGGGAAAACAAAGCCAAACTTATCAAAATATTTCAATTGGGTAAGATTCAACACATGCATTATAAATTAAAAGAAATCCCTACAAATTGAAGAGTAAACATTCAACATATTCATGACATAATGACATAAGTAAGGAGATAAAAGAACACCATAGATTCTTATGCACATGATACCATGCATAATAAATTTACAACATTAAACATGCAAACGTGAGGGAATATTAAATTTAATGGTGGATTTGTAAACTTAACAACACAATAGCTTGAAAGGCATAAGGTTTCATTGATTTACATGGATGATATGCAAATTATGAGAGGTAAAAAATATTATACCTTCTTTATTTTTGTACTCCATTGCCTTGCCCTTAGATTGAGGTCACCTTTCAATTTTTTGCTTGGAAAAAGGGGAAGAAATACTCAGTTTTCAGGTCGAAGCAAAGGAGAGAGAATTTTAGCTAGGGTTTGATGATGAAAAGGAAGAAATTTAGCCAAGAGAGGGAGAGGAGGATTTCATTTTTTTCTTGAGAAGAGTGCTTGGGATTCAATATTTATGAAGCTTTAAGGTTTGTAGGTTTCAGCTAAGTGGAGGGGAGAAAAGAATTAAAAAATAATTCAGGTTTTGGGTGGGGGGATTAGAAAGGAAAGGAATGAAGAAAGGGCAAGCCATATTAGGTTTGAGTTGATGAGATTTGGCAGGAAAGGGTGGGTGAGGGGGTTGGGCGGGTGTTATGTCACTGCTTGAAAAAGGACAATAAGAAGGAAAGACATGGATTTAAGATGTTGTAAAGAGAGAAGGCTTGGATGGAGGGTAAAATGAAGGGTGGATATTTAGTTAACATGAAAGCTATTTTAGACAAGTCATTTGGAAATTTTTGTTAAGGCATTTATGGATAGTATGAAAAAAATAAATTTTAAATCATTTTGAAGAGGCAAATTAAGGACTCCAACTGTTCAAATGGTTTTGAAAACGGTGGTATGTAGCTTGAGGTTATAGTTATTTAAAGTGACAAGCTATTTTAGGCAAGTTTTGTAGTTGACTGGGCTCAATTATGATCAAAAGTCAACTTGGGCTCATCTATAAGATAATAACATGAGGAGTCTAGTGGTATATGTGATTTTGGTTAATTGAAGCCCCATAGAGAGATCTTCTTGGTCAAAGTGGACCCAATAGGAGGGCTAAAAAAGGCTTGCTTTGGAAATGGGGATTTTAATGAATTTTATTGAATCAAAATGTGTATTTTTATATTGTAAAAAACTTTTGTTGAAATTGGGAATTGATTTCAGGTTGTTTTGATGGAGATCTGGCCAAAGCTCTCTCCAAATTATCATTAGCTAAATGGGTGCGCAAATGAAGTTGTATTTGAGTTTAAAAGGTCTCATTAGAAATTATTTAATGAGACAAAAACAATGGCATTGTTTGTTTTTCAAAACAATGACTTGTTGAAAAGATTTTATGTGGACCCATTTTTCATGTATGGAAATTATAACTGCACATTTTTACATAAATATGGAGTTCAATGACCAACAATTTGGTTTGTGCTCCACATATGTGATTACAAAAATAATGCAACTTATAGAATATAATTTGGATCACTGGTTTGACTTATGGAGAAAAATGATAATATTTTTAGGGTTCAGGGCAGTGTTCCTGGATGAAAACTTTGAATTGAAAGAATTTCATAGAAAATCATTTCAAATGATCATCAAATATATTTGGAGGGTCTTCAAATGTAATAAACATCATGAAAATTTTAAAGTGATGTTTTGAACCATATAACAATCCCATAAAAGAAAATGATAATTTATGGTCTTGTCAATTAGGGATGTTTCAAGCTTTAGTTCAAGATCCAGCACGAGTGAACTTCAATGGAGTGTAAAATGGAGGGATACATGATTGATCTAAAAATGAGGTCACTAACTGCCTCCTTTTGTTTGCTTCTTCTTTCCTTCAAGGTGTTTACTGTCATCCGATCACTTCTTCTTCTAAAACTTCCTCTTAAAGTAGAACCACGAGGTAGAAGTCCAAATGGCTTTCACCAATATGTCCTTAGTATGGGCATCATATGAGAAATTCACGCCACTCACTATGGAGAATATCATGAAGTCGACCACTTAGGACATACACTCTCGAATAATGCAGATAGCAAAATCGCTGAACATACCCTATTTATAAGGCCATGCACACATAAATCCAATGATTTCAATTATTAAAATACTAATAGAAAAATAAATGAATGTACTTTTTGTCATCAAATTTGTTTATTCTTATCACAACACATCTTTAAAATAACAATATAATCAGAGAACTGATATTTATATCAAAAATACATCAGCACAAATATCAAAGAAATTCAACAGGTTAAGAGATAAAATAACGGTCAAGCCGGGCCACATCACTAGTAGGCTACAAAACCTGATTGATCATGTATAGTTCTTTTACATCAGGACTCAAAGTTAGTTGAATGAAAGCTACGCAAGACCAACATCAATTTTCGTTTTGCCAAGAGAGATCACCAGCCTAACTCTAATCCCAACGCTACCAATCACCTCATTATAGCTCCCAAAGACTCCTTGCAAGTTTGAAGGCTCTTAATATGACACACGCCACAAGTATTCTAGATGAACCTCCTCTTAGAAGGTGATCTACCTGTTTCATTTCAATGACACCTACTGTTCGACAACCTAGAATCATCTTGAAATAGGAGCACTGATACACCAAAAATATATGCATTTTTAGACCCATATTTTATACTCATTTTTTGTGATGTTGACTTTAATGGAAGGTATTTTCTTAAGTTTTATTATAGATTGTTGATTTTTAGGACTTGGAGCAATAAAAAAGTAAACAAGAATGAAATTTGGAGTCAAAATGATGAAATTAAAAAATTGTCCAGCGCTGACACTGCCAGACTGGGCGCCGACGGCTCCATTTGACAGAGAAAGTGGATTAAATTAAATAGCCTCTGGTGCCGACTGCGCCAGTGTCAGTGCAGGCCCTGTTTGTAGAAGATTTGATGAATTTGGACGCTTTTTGAAGAGTTTTTGGATGCAATTATTGGGGAACCAACTCTAGGCTCTATTTAAGGCAAAAATTTGATCAGAAATGCCCCCCCTCGTACCATTTCACATTCTTCCACTCACTCAGTTTTCCTCTTCGCACACCTACATTCCACGCCATTAGTTAGTTATTGTATATATAGTTTTGAGTTGTTATGGTGAGTTTAAGTGAGAATTCTTCTCTAAGAAGTGTTGGAGAGGAAGAGAAGTGAGAGATTTCTTCTTCCTACATTTCCTAAGTGAGGCTACAAGGGATTTGCTTTGGGGAGTTTTAGATAAGTGTTGTTTGTTAATTATTCTTGTATGAACTTTTTTTTATATATGAAATTTTGTTTTGTTGTATCTTCCTCATGAAGTCGAAGTATTTTTCTTTGTCTTTCTCCCTACTCTTAGAAATGATGAAATGAAAAGATAATTTGGATGTGTCAATGTCAAAATTTAAAATAAATTGTGATGGTTTTTCAACTCAGCTCTTAATTTACTTTTTGATCTGGTCAATTGAATTGTTAAAATATGTTGTGAAACATATGATCCTAGAAATGAAGTATGAGTTCTACAATAGAGTGAGAATCACATTTAAGTCCATGAAAGATATTTCATTCATGGAATTAAGTGCAAATAAATAAGGAAATATACTTTGTTGGGTGTAGAATTGGAGATTTCTATGGTGACATACTAAAAATTTGTAATTCCAATTCGATCTTAGTGTTCTAAAGCAAGAGTTAGCCTTCAAGGGAAGGGAAGTGGGAGCTCTGGAGTGGGAGCCATTAACCTCCTATCCTAGCCACAAATTTAGGGACTAAACCTAAGATTAGCCAATGATTTTCTATAATACTGAATCAGGGTAAAGAATTAAAATTGCTCATATTTGGGACAATAAAAATTTAAACCATTTATCTCATATCAATTCACCAAAAAGCTTATTGTAGTGCGAAAGATGTTATTTCATATAAGAAAACTTCATCACATAAACATAATTTAGCAGTTACTACTTTTAAACTCTGTATTTATGTTTTTCTAGAAGTTAATAATTTAGTTTTGTTAGTATCTTACACAATCAAAATTAGTGACAGTAATTCCATTTGATTTATGTGAATTTCCTATTTTATTTATCATTTGAAATTTAAACATTTCCCGTGGGATCGATATTTGGGACTGTCGGCGCTATTTTGGAGGTTTGTGGGGAGTTGCCCGTAAGAAGGCGTCGGTCGCTAGAATCAAAATCCCGTCGCCTTCTTTGGAAGGACGTTGAAGTGTGAAATTAAACTAAACCCATATTTTTCATAGTTTAAATGAAAGAGCACTATACCTCAAATCCTGTATCTATCCCGACGGATAAACACAAGACTGGAGGAGGAGGATGAGGCTCGATCACTAAGGAA
>NW_018165026.1:14083-16275 GCF_001263595.1 Phalaenopsis equestris | reverse complement strand
CGACAAGTTCCTCTATTTAATATAAATGATTAAATAGGGTTTATATTAAGCTGGGTTCAGACATGCTTCCTATAAGGGCAAGCCCCTATAGTTAATTACATCTTAAATGACCAAAGTCACTTAAGAAGACTCTCGATAAAAATCAAGAAATATTATCTTCAAGGAGTTTCAAAGGGTAGGACTTTTCAATAAAATCCGACGTAGAGGTGTGAAAGGGGATTGGTTTAAATTCAGAACATTTAATTGTAGAGTCCAAAGGAGGAAGAATTAGGGGATGTCATGGATTCAAAGGCAAACCTCGGTGACTTCCCAAGCTATCCTAATGTTTGGTTTGAATTTAGAGGAGAAAAAATTTAAGTGTTTCATCCTTCCCATTTTATTAGTTAGAGCTTACATTCATGTGAAACTATTGCACAAATAAACTGAAATATGTGAGGGATTAGGTCGTGACAGACGACAACCTCGGAATCCTAAGACGAGTTAGGGCTTATATTGTATGACAGGGTTATACAGAGGACTAAAGATAAGGTGAGGATTTACGTTGCATAAGCAAGCAACCTCGAATTCCTATGGCTTTGTTGTTTAAGTCTAAGGAAGGAAGATTGGTTTAGCTAAGGAAGACATGTTTTGCTGTTGAAGATGGCCGTACTGCCCACCATGCTAGCTCCAAGCTCCTCGCCGCGATGAGTTTTAGTTTTCTAGTGTGTCAAGTTATAATGCCAAATCAGGTGGCCCTATGGTTGAAGTTCTTTAAATCTTATGAGAGATCCTACGGTTCCCTCGTTCTGACACCACTATTTTCTATTGGATTCACTTAATCCAAATGAACTTACTAAACCCAACTTAATGAGTTCCATAATTTCATTTAAACCATGGGAAGCCTCGTTAGCAACCGTAGGTTACTTCCTCCGAGGGATCCCCGTTCATCCGATAGAGACATATTAATTTAGTTGAAGTTGTAGTTTTGTGTGATGTTTGTGATTAAATTTTGAGTTGTTTTATATTTCTAATGTTGTGATGGTGAATTTTATCTTGGTTGATTTTATTTTTGTTTTTCGTTATGATTAACATGCAAGTTTATGTAGGTAAATGCAAGCATGATTGTTTTCATACATGTAGGTAAATGCAAGTATGAAAAGAAACAACTTAAGCAAAAGCATGTAAGGAAAAAGGCACAAGAAAGACGGTAATATAAACTGTAAAAGCGTACCCGGCGAGTCTTCTCGTTCCACCACCTGAAACTTAAAAATGCATTTGAGGGCATTTATGAAGAGCAGGAAAAGTAAAGTTATGGTAGTTTTCCTAACTCTACGTTGTATTTTGGTGAGTCCTTAAAATTTTAATTAAGGATGATTTCATTGAGCAAAATATATTAAGTTTAATAGCCCTCTGAGGTATCCGACAAGTCAAGAGGAGGAAGCAGGTCCATGCCTCCCTCTCACCAACTAATGAAAAGCCTCGAGTCCATTTAAACTTATTATGTTGCTTAATGGTTCATCCTATAAATACTTCTGATGCTCAGTGAACATTGATGTCTTAATTATCACTAAGAAATGGATAACTATCATTTATTATTTAATTTGAAAATTATGTGAGTGAATTTCCTTAAAGGGCAAGTTGGTGTAACTTGAACACTTAGCTATTTGTTTTATTAGGTTTAGTGGTGTTTCAAGGATGTTTGATATGTTATGTTTATTTCTCTAATCCTCATTTAGTCAATTTTGATTTGGCCTAAGTCACCACAAAGCCCTTAAGACCTAGGTGAGTGTCTTAATTAGTTTTGAAAAAGTTAAGCTTTAAGTGGTCATGATTCATGATTTGAATTTTTCATCAAATAGGGGTATTAAATTGATTAAGTATTGACTTCAAAAGTCATACCCACTAAGTCCAGATTCATTTAATTTTAATAAACTTTCAAATTTTAATAATTTAGAAATTTATTAACCGATCTTTTCAATTGGGAAAGTCAGCTTGGTTTCTACCAATTAACCCCATGTGTTCTAAACATCAAATAAATTGATTAAGATCAGAGGTTTCCCATTTCCCTCCTTAACTTAAGCCTAAATGTTAATTAAGGCTAAATTTTCAAAATTACACATTTGCCCCTAAGGCTCTAACACTTCATAATTTGTCAAATTCAATTCAAATGACTTTAAAATTTTTATTCTACCTCATTCATGGGTCAATTAAGA
>NW_018165026.1:10577-13873 GCF_001263595.1 Phalaenopsis equestris | reverse complement strand
ATGATTTTTTGAATTCTTTGTGATTTATCAGAATTATTTTAAGTTTTGGGCTAAATGATAAAAATAAAATATTCTAAATGATGAAAATTAAGTTTTGTATTTTTAAAAAATCTCTCTAAGGTTAGATAACCTATAGGAGCAAATTTCATATTTCTCTAATTTTTCTTGATTTATTGGAATTATTTTAGTGGAAACTCATTTTTAGCCTTTTAAAAAAATTATTTTTAAGCTTTCAAATTCAATATCCTTACTTAGAAAATCAGAAAAAATATTTTAATTATTCCTAAGTGATTAGGAAGCAATTTAGAACATTTCTATGAATTTTATTATTTTTGTGTTTTTTATGAATTTTTTATTATTTTAAATATTTAAAATAGACTAAAAATCAAGTTTTTATTATAAATATTAAGTTTTTATTCTAAATATTATTTTATTTTTATAAAATGTCCCTGATCACAGAGAACTTAAAAAACTAAATTTCATAATTTTTTGAGTTATATTTTGATTTTTAGAAAATCATTTAGGTGTCAAAAGTGGTATTTATATTTAAAAATCAACTGTTAATGAGAAGTTTTTATTGTTCGAGTTATCAAGTGTACTCAAAATATTATGAAATTCTTATGCTGAGTTCTCTGGATCAGGAACCAAGGTGAAGATAAAAAATCAAGTCATTTAAATATTTATATTTCTAAAATTAATTATCTTAATGATTTAGTATTTGTAAAACTTGTGACATTTTAAATGACTTGACCCATGAAATTATTTCCAAAAGCTTCTCTAGTCATGGTGGACCTTCCAGAATTTTTTTGGAATTTTATAATCAACATGCTAATTTCCATGATTATTTTAAGGAAATAATGTCTAAAAACTTGAAAAATATGGATCTCTGTCTAAGAATCTCCTATGACTTTAGGAAAATC
This sequence comes from Phalaenopsis equestris, assembly GCF_001263595.1. NCBI lineage: Eukaryota > Viridiplantae > Streptophyta > Magnoliopsida > Asparagales > Orchidaceae > Phalaenopsis > Phalaenopsis equestris. The sequence goes on along the minus strand of NW_018165026.1, from coordinate 12,953 downwards.
AGTGGATATTTCCCTTAACAGAGGTTATAACATGCCAAAATTTCAAGCCAAGGTGATGTATCAATATACATGGAGAATTAAATGATTTAAAATAGTGTTTAATTAATTAAAAAATAAAATATGCATCAAATGGACTTGAAATTTATTCCACATTGTTCTCCTCTGTTTACTGAGCAAGAGGGTATTTTTATTTTATTTTTGTGATTTTTCTACACAAAGTTATGGATTTTTGAAGTTTAGGGAGTTTAAATAAATAGAAAAAGCCCTAATTTCTACTTAAACCGTCTGTGCTGACTGAAACCTAAGCAGCTCCGAAGGCATACGTGGTGCGCTCTGCTTGGACGCCGCTGTCCACGTAACTGCTGACTCGACCAGCGGTTTATGTCCCGAAGCACTGTCCGGCTCGATCTCCTCCGTCCCTTTGATACATGCTCAATATGCTCAATCAAACGACTCCCCGTCATCGTCCCCGATAAAATGATCCCGTGACCATCCACACTAAAAACCTAAGATCTCAGCCTAGACTCAACCAAATCACCTCAGGTTTGGTCCTATGGACTCGTCTAAATGAGACAAACACATCCATACGGTAATCATGAAATTAAATTGGAGAATCAAAATTGGAGAATCAAAATAGGCTCGGGATGAGGTGAGGTTTTATACCTTTGCTCTGAGAAGTGAAGCTTCGATCAGAGGGTCTACACACATTTGTTATGATCCAAAGAGACTAAGGATTGAGTCTCTGGCCTTGGTGTAAGGCCTAGGTATGAATTTGATCACGGCCGGATTTGAGTGTTGGTCTAGAGCTATGGTAGAGGCTTTGTGGAGGGCGATTTTATGGGGCTTTGGCTTTTTTCTTGGTTGTGAAGGTGTGGGTAGAGTTAATTTGAGTTTGGTAGAGTGTGAAGATGTAATGAGCTCTGTCCTGGTTTTTGACAAGGTTCCAAGCTCAAAATTGAGCTCCGACAAAGGGAATTGGTGAGGGAAAATGGTTGGAATGCACTAAGGGGATCTTAGGGAAGCTCTGTGTGAAGTTTGGAGAGGCCTCACTAAGGAAATTTCAGCACAACTCCCATGGTCGTGGAGGTGAGTTTTTATAAAAATGGACATGGGGGTGGCTCTCAGGGCATAAGCTTGAGTGCATTGTGGTGCTTAGGTTGAGGACAGAGGAGCTCTATCAATTGGTTTAGCTGAGCTGGTCTCTAGGTTTCATTTGGGTGAGGTGCCATGGGGGTGGCTCTCGGTTTTGAGTTTTTCCAGCCACTAGGCCGGCCGCCCCCCCCCGCGGGGGGGGAGCTCAGGGAACCCAGGGGAATATGTCACAGCAATTTAGTGCAATGATACCTAATTTTGGTAAGGATATCTTAAGCACATGCATTTTTGGAAATAATATCTTTGATTTGGGAGACCTTTAGTCCATGGCTTGATTTAGGTGGTTTCATGGTGTTTGGATTGGTCACTAAGTCCAACTAATGGCTGTGATGGAGTTAATTTGGTGACTTTAGGGTGGTTAGGTCACATTTAGTGCATGGGTCCAAGTTGGTGCAAATGACCAAAACTTGGATTTAATTGCACAGCAACGGCGTCAAAAACTTAATAACAGTTATAGATTCGATAAAGATGTATATAATAAATATTCAGTAATTGTAAAGTCACACATATCAACACAAGTATACGTATCGCTCAAGTAATATAGGGCTCTAATGGAGTCCTAGATATCGATCCCACAGATATGAATCCCACAAGGAGTGGTTAAGAACTACGAACTAAGATTTTAGAAAAGCAATACTTTAATCACAACAACGAAGTTCAATTTATTTATCTGTCACCAATAGACAATTGAAATAAATAGGAAAATTTAATAACTATTAAATAATTAATAATACTAAGGAGGGTTTAATTGTGATATTCAATATATAAGAAAATATCCTTCTCCTTGTCAAGAAATTATAGTGAATGGATAAAGTGAATTAGTTCAATTTATATTGTCCCAAATAGGAGCATACCTATTCTTTACCCTTTGGTCCAGGCATAAAGAACATTGACTAATCCTACGTGCTGAATCTGCGGCTAGGCTGGGAGGATACCGACTCTCACTTCGAAACTCCCACGTTCCCCTCACATGTGGGCTAAAATCTACACTTCAACACCCAAATGATAGGACCAAATTCAGGATTTTAGTCTGTCACTCTAAAATGTCTAATTCTACGTCCGATAATATTATTTCCCTATTTATTTGCACCCAACTTCCAAGGGCTTTGACCTCCCTGAATCTTGGATGTAATCTTCACTTTAGTTGTAAAACTCAACATATTTTAACAAATTAATTGGTCAGATTGAAAGTAAATTAAGATCAAAGTGAAAAGATCATCACAA
>NW_018165026.1:3342-10100 GCF_001263595.1 Phalaenopsis equestris | reverse complement strand
GAGAATCGCACCGTCGGGGGGGTCGATGGTGCCGTCGGCGCCCTAGTTCAATTCTAGACATTTTGGTCCTTTTCGCTCCAAAATTTGCTCCTTTTTGCATCTTTTTGCTCCAATGACCCTAATTCATCATTCCTGCAACAAAACATCAAAAATACCTTTCTTTAAAATGCAATATCATTAAAAATAGTATAAAATAGGTATAAAAATCTCAACATATTTTCCTCTGGTAAGTTAGACATGTCAATTGGCCCAAATAAATGTTGCATTTTGTGTAGATGATCATAATGAACAACTTTGGTGAAGAATGGAAGTGATTTTGAGTTCAATTGAAGGGTTAATTTGAGGGAATTCTGACTTTTAGTCAATTTGGTCATGTTGGACTAGGCTTGGGTTGGCCTTGGGATAAGCCAAATTGATTGTTGTAAATGGTCAATAGGAACTTCATGAAGAGTTTTCTACATGAATTGGATACCAATTTAGAGGTTAAAGATATCAATTGGGTGAAATTTGGTGACTTAGCCAATTTGAGGCTAAATTTGAGAATTTTGGGTTTAGGCCAAAATCAAATGGATTTGAGGCTTCACAAAGGCCAATTGATGGTTTATTTTGATGTGTAGGAATGTTATAAGGATTTTGCAATATTAATTGGGGCCAATTGACTAGGAATGACTTCAATTTGGTGAGATTAGGCCATATGGTAAAAAATGGGGTTTTGACCTAACAAATCAAAATTGGAAATCAAAATTGGGCTCAAATAATGAGCCAGTTAAGCTTGGATTTGGTTTATCTTGGCCATATAAAAAGTGAATTTGAGTTTTGGATTGAAATTGTGGTCAATTGAGATCAAATTGATGGACATTTGAGTTGGATTTGGGGAAATTTGGGTCTTTAAAGGCAAATTTGGGGACTTTGGTTAAAGATGGTCAAATTGGCCAAATTGGGTTATGTGGTAGTTGAGAGAAATAAAATTGTGAATATTTGGGATTTATTGAATTTTTCTGGGAATTTTTGAAATTTTTGGGATTTTGGGCTATGGAGGGGTATTTTGGTAATTTGGCCATCTTTTGCGATTTTGGGTAATTTTGGATAATTTGGAGGTTTTCAAAAGGTTTGAAATGAATTTTGATCAAATTTGGGTATTTTGGGTAAACTTGAGAATTTTGGCAAAGTTTGGGTTTCCAAGGGTGTTTAGGTAATTTGGGGTGCTCAGGGGCAAAAGGGTACGTTGGGTATCTTAGTAGAGTTTGAGTGTCAACTACCATCAATAAGCCATGGACCAATGGAAACCCCATTTTGGGTCCTCTATGTAGTGGTCTTAGCTAAACCATAGCCCTAGAGCTAGTAGGTTTAGGGGACCATCTACACGAGTATCCTAAAAGATCAAGGGATCTAGGCTAGAAAATTGAGTTCAGGGTTGTGAGTGATTGTGAGTGTAGTGAGTGCCCTAGCTCCAGACCAACACCTGGGGTCAACCCTAAGTTCCAATATTCCTAAGGGTGACTCATCTTGAGTTTCCCCCATAGTGACCCCACCTACTAAGTGCTAGAGGTTAGGACTAATATGTGGAACTTCAAGTTGAGTAAAAAAGATGGTAGAATTTCTAATGGTGAGGGTTCCATGTCTAGTTTTCTAAGAATAGTCAAAAGGAAAGTCCTATGGCTAGACCTTAGGCTACTAAAGATGAAAAACTAAACCTCAAACAAAAGTGAGTTCAACAGGGACTTAAACAGAAAGTCTTATGTTACTCTATAACGACTCGTATACTTGCGTAGAATCCCAATCTTAATTGCTTAACATTATTATTACTAAAATATCACATGAAGATTTTGGCACCGTTGTAAAGCGGACTCAACTTTATAAATTTTACACATTTATATTCAACCGAGATTAAGTTTTTGGCGTCGTTGCCGGAGAAGGTAACAATAAATTAAATAGATTTGGTAAATTAGGAAATTTAGAGAATAAAATATATAAAATACAAAATATAAAAAAAATTATTAAAATTAAAAAAATCTAAAATCCAATATATATATATATATATATATATAATATAAAATCTAAAAATATATATAACTATATATTTAAGATTTTTTTCTTTGATTATTAAATTTGTTTATGCAAAATATTGGATCTGAAGCTTTAGTACTCTATGATTCAGAATTAGAATGTATTACTAGAAAAATTTGAAAACAACAAAATAAAATTAAAATTTTGAACCCAACAAACATCTTAAAATATTATACTAACCCAACAACAAATGAACTTCACTTAACTATTCAAAATCCTGATGTTGTTGTTAATTCATTTGAGCTTAAACCGGCTATTATCCTAATGGTACAAATAAATCAGTTTGGAGGAACACTTACTGAAGATCCTAACTTACATCTTGCTAGTTTTTTTGAAATTTGTGCTACTTTTAAATATGACAGAGTGTCTGGTGATGTTGTTAGGCTTAGACTTTTTTCTTTTTCATTAAGGGATAAAGCCAAAGCTTGGTTAAATTCATTAGCAACTGGATGTATCAGAAATTGGGAGAACTAACACAAAAATTCTTGGCTAAATATTTTCCAACGTCGAAAACCACTGAGCTCAGAAATTATATTACATCTTTTTGTCAGATTGAATGCGAATTGATATATGAAGCCTGAGAAAGATTTAAGGATCTCCTTAAAAGATGTCCACACCATGCTTTATCAGATTGGTTAATAATTCAAACTTTTTACAATAGATTATTAGGATCACTTAGAACTATTACAGAAGCTGTTACAGGTGGATCTTTAATGTCAAAACTTTTTGATGAAGCACACTCTTTAACAAAAGAAATGACTACTAAAAATTTTCAATGGCCCTCTGAACGGGTAAATCCTAAGAGAGTAGCTAGTATTCATGAATCTGATGCAATGTCTACTTTAGCTTCTCAAATTGCTACTATACCAAAAAAGATTGATCAAATTGGAGTGAACTATTCTTAGATACCACCAGTATTAGAGGAAAATTCACTAAGATAAATAATTGAGACTTAATGATCTTATGAAACTTTGAATGCTATTAATAATCGAAATAATAATCCCTATTCTAACTATTAAAACCCTGGATGGAAAAGTCACCCTAATTGTAGTTGAAATAATTATAACAATTCAATGAACTCCTCAGGAAATTTAAATAATCAAGGAAATCCTAATTATCGACTTTTTTATCCTCCTGGATTTAACTCTAACCCTAACCCACAAGTTAAGGAAAAAAAGTTGACGATAGAAGAGGTAATGTTGAATATGGGAAATCAAATACAAAATCATTGGGCTGCTATTAAAAATTTTGAAAATCAATTAGGACATATTGCTACTGCACTTAGTAACAAACCTTCAGGAAATCTTCCAAGCACTGTGGAAGTTAATCCCAAAGATCAAAAGGAGCAAATGAAAGTTATTCAATTACGAAGTGAAAAAGAAGTTGAAACAAGAATCCAAAGAGAAATTGAAGTTAATCATGAGAAGGAAGAGATGGAAATTTAGCATAATGAAAATAAACAAACACAAGTTCCCTAGAAAAATCATTACCTCTGTTTCATCGACGATTAAAGCTGAAGAATAAGGACAAACAATTTACAAAATTTTTAGAAATCCTTAAAAAAATAATGATAAACATTACTTTCATTGAGGCTTTGGAACAAATGTCAAGTTATGTGAAATTTATGAAAGATATACTAAACAAGAAAAGGAAGTTTGCTTATCATTAGACCGTTGCACTTAGTGAAGAGTGTAACGTTATTATTCAGAAAAAGCTTCCTAAAAAAATTAAAAGTTTTACTATACCTTATGTAATTGGTGAAAATTTTTTACGGAAAAGCCTTTTGTGATTTAGGAGTGAGTATCAATCTTATGCCTTTATTAATTTATAAACGTTTAGATTTAGGAGAGATTTCCCCTACTACTGTAACTCTTCCGTTAGCCGATCAATCAATCACTCATCCTAAAGGAGTTATAGAAGATGTATTAGTAAAAGTGGATAAATTTATTTTCTCTGTAGACTTTATAATATTAGATATGGAGGAAGATAAAGACATTTCTATTATTTTGGGGAAACCAATTATTGCAACAGGGAGAGCTGTGATAAATGTGTAAAAAGGAGAATTAATAATGAGAGTTAATGAACAAGAAGTAACATTTAATATTGTAAAAACTATTAAAAACTATGAAAAAAACTATGAAATATCCTGCAATAGAAAAAGATAATGAATGGTTTAGGATGCAAGTTACTGATTATCTATGTAATGAGCAATTTAAGAAAGAGTTTGAAGAAAAATTAAAGCAAGAAGCATTTATTGAGAATGAGGATGAAATAAATGAAGAAAATATAGATTATATTCATAAAAAATTTGAAACTTTAAACTTGTTGGAAAATGATAATAAAAATCTTATTCCTTCAAGTATTAAACTATTAATGTATTAAACCACCTGAACTTGAAGTGAAAGTATAACCTGCTCATTTAAAATATGTGTTTTTAGGAGATTCATCTACATTGTCTGTTATTGTATCTTCTGAGTTAATTGAAATTCAAGTACAATAATTAATAACAATGTTAAAAAGATATAAAAAGGCTTTTGGATGGACTTTAGCAGATATTAAAGGAATTAATCATTCAATTTGTATGCACAGAATTCTATTAAATGATCAATACTATCCTAAAGATGATACTCAAAGGAGATTAAACCCAATAATGAAAGAAGTTGTTAAAAAGAAATTTTAAAATGGTTAGAGGTTGGAATTATATATCTTATTTCAGATAGTGCTTGAGTAAGTCCAATTCATTGGGTTCCAAAGAAAGGAGGAGTGACCGTTAAAGTAAAGGAGAAAAATGAATTAATTCCATTACTTCCAATAAGACAAGTTATTGGTTGGTGAATTTGTATAGATTATAGAAAATTAAACATAGACATCAGGAAAGATCACTTTCTTTTACCCTTTCTAGACCAAATGTTGGATAGATTAGCTGGAAACAAATATTACTGCTTTTTAGATGGATATACTAGTTATCATAAGTATCATCAAATTCTAATTGCTCCTAAAGATCAAGATAAAACAACATTTACAAGCTCTTATGGAACTTTTGCTTTTTGGCAAATGCTTTTGTAGAATTTTGTTTTTTGTAGAATGCCTTTTGGACTATGCAATGCACCTACAACATTTCAATGATGCATGATGTCAATATTTAGTAATTTGGAATGGAAGTATTTATGGAAGATTTCTCTGTGTTCGGACCTTCATTTGAATTATGTTTAAATAATTTATAAAAAGTTTTGGAATTATGTGAAAAAATCAACCTAGTACTAAATTAGGAAAACTATCAATTTATGGTTGCAGGAGGAATTGTAATTGGGCATAAAATTTCTGAAAATGGCATGGAAGTAGATCTTGTAAAAATTCAAGTTATTGAAAAATTACCACCACCGATTACGGTCAGAGGGGTAAGATGTGTTTTCAGACATGCTGGTTTCTACAGGCGCTACATAAAATTTTTTTCAAAAATAACTAAGCCATTATGCCAACTTTTAGAAAAAGATACAAAATTTGATTTTAATGAGGACTGTATAAAAGCATTTGAACTATTGAAAGAGAAATTAATCACTACACCTATAATAGTCCCACCTGATTGGGAGAAATCATTTGAAATAATATGTGATGCTAGTGATTATGCTATTGGAGTTATTTTAGGACAAAGGCACAATAATATCTTAAAGTAATATATTATGCTAGTAAAACTCTAAATGATGCTCAAATTAACTACACTACAACTGAATGAGGGTTATTAGCTATTTTTTATGTCTTTGATAAATTTAGACCTTACTTGATTGGAACTAAATGTATAGTGCATACAGATCATTCTACAATTAAATACTTGATGCAAAAGAAAGACGCTAAACTAAGATTAATTAGATGGATACTTCTATTGTAAGAGTTTGATTTTACTGTAGTTGATAGAAAGGGAAATGATAATCAAATCGCTGATCATTTGTCTAGGCTACAAAAAGAAATATTAACTAATTTTGCAAATGAAATTTTAGAAAATTTCCCTGATGAACAATTATATAGTATTGATGAAATGAAGACACCGTAGTATGCCGATATATTAAATTATATTGTAAGTGATATTCTACCACCGGATATTAAGAATCAACAATTAAAGAAATTTATATATGATTTAAAGTTCTATTTTTGGGATGACCCATTTTATATAAACAATGTAAAGATCTAATTATTAGAAGGTGTGTGCCTTACAAAGAAACTGACCGACCTTTTTTGTAAATTAACAATTACAAGAATTTGATGACGCTACTAGAAGATTTAAATTCCAGCAACGATGTCAAAAAATTGACCGCGACTTTATATATATATATGTTTAATTTAATAAAGATGTATAGATATAATATTTAATAAAAGTTGAATTTGTCAACGCAAGTATACGTATCGCTCAAGCAATATAGGGCTCTAATGGAGTCCTAGATATCGATCCCACGGAAAGAAATAAAATACTACGGACTAAGATTTAATAAAAAGTAATACTTAAACTACAATGACGTTCAAGTTGCTTATTTGTCACTAATGGACAATTGAAATATGTAGATAATTTAGATAATAACTAATTATAGAAAATAACGTTTAATTGTGATATTCAATATATAATAAAACATCCTTCTCCTTGTCAAGAAATTATAGTGAATGGATAAAATGAATTAGTTCAATTTATATTGTGCCAAATA
>NW_018165026.1:2402-3090 GCF_001263595.1 Phalaenopsis equestris | reverse complement strand
ATATTGAAAGTAAATTAAGATCGAAGTGAAAAGATCATCACAATTTCTTAAACATTTTCATGGCTTCACCAATTCAAATCACCATTTCACAAATCTCAAGACAAAGAGAAAGACAAAGAAAACTACTCAGAACTCATGGGGAAAGCACAACAAGACTTGGAATTCATATATAAAATCAAAGCCATCCAAACTATAACAAGTAAATAACTTATCTCTAAATTTCTCCCAAAGAACACTCCTCAAAGTTCCTCTGAATCTCCTCCTTTCTTTACAGTACACAAAATTCCTCTTCCAAGTAGTAAGGAGGAATAAATCTCTCACTTTCCTTCCACTCTTATAATTTTTTGAAGAATTCCTCACATTTATACGATCTAGCAAGCTTTCTACATACTAATGGATCCTTTCTAACCTCCAGGACTCCAAAAGTCTCTCTATTTTTGGCCAAAATGTTCTCTTTAAATATGTGGATGAGTTTTCCCAAGAGTTGCTTACGCACCCCTCAAAAATCCAGCCTTATCCATTGTACATGTCACATAACCATCGATCCCGCCGTTGGCGGCCTCAATGGTGCCGTCGGCGGCCTTCTGGAGAATTTATCCTGTAGCCCCGGGAAAAGCTCGCCGTCAGCGACCTCGATGGCGTCGTCCGCGCCTTAGTGCAATTCTCCACATTTTGGTCCTTTTTGCTC
>NW_018165026.1:1773-2292 GCF_001263595.1 Phalaenopsis equestris | reverse complement strand
TAAAATAGGTATGAAAATCTCAACATATTTTTCTTTGGTCAAAATCCCGCAAACTTAACTATTACTTGCCCTCAAGTAATTTTAGTACTATATAAAAGTTATGATCTACTGCAATAATATTTTAATTCAGAAACACTATAAGTTTGATTTAGATAAATATCATAGTGAGATTTTGAGGAAAAATTCAAGTAATTGAATTAACTCTGTATCTATCAGATTATCTAGCCATCAAGTTTTAAGAGTTCTAGTTTTCTATTTATTTCAAGAATGACTATAGATTGCAATATTAAGTCACTTAGAATATCCAAAAGATAAGAACTTTATGAAAACTCAATTAGTAAAAAGATCTATTCCATAAATATAAGTTCAGGAATGTATTTAAGTTTTCTCTTTAGGTAGGTCCAGTGAAGCCAATTTTTGATTAGGCTTATCCTTAAGCTTCTTCTCACTTTCATTTTTCTTTCTTTTCTTTTTTTTTTCATTTGGATTGTTTTCAATCCTATATATTTTTCTTTTCTT
>NW_018165026.1:1230-1433 GCF_001263595.1 Phalaenopsis equestris | reverse complement strand
AATTAAATTTACTACATAAAATCATATAAATAATTTTTAAAAATATTGAAATAGAGGACATCTAATTGAATTAAAATTAAGCATTCACGCATGCATAATTGAGTTCAATCTGCAAAAAAGGATGCATTAATGGAAAGAAAATACTATAAATATAAATCATACCTCAATATTGTAGGCATCTTTATCATTCTGAAATTTCTACA
>NW_018165026.1:698-1069 GCF_001263595.1 Phalaenopsis equestris | reverse complement strand
AAAAATACTAAAATGAAAAAAATGAAAATAAACATCACATCACATTACAATCCACAAAGTACACTAAATGAAAGTCCAATTACATACTCATTCATTTTTCTCATAAAACGATTACATAACATAAAAATAAACAAAAATACAAATATAAGTACATCAATCTCATTCTAAAAATCAAAATCCCAAACTATTTCATTGTCGCCTTGATCAGCATGTGGATTGGGTTGACACTGAGTATATCGGACGCATTCAGGAAATGTAATATCAGGCTCTCCTCTATAGTGTCGGGCCTGAGCATCATAATAGGCTATCTCAAAATCAGAATGCCTCTGCAGGTACTCACTATCATAATCATGTCGGCGTTCTAAACCTCC
>NW_018165026.1:0-227 GCF_001263595.1 Phalaenopsis equestris | reverse complement strand
CATTTAACATGGAAGCAGAAAATTTTACCCGTTCTCGCTGCTTTATCTTCCACGTTCCTTTCTCATCAGTGAGAAAGTTAATCACATCATTGAGGGGTTCTTCCATCGTACTAAATGATTCATAGTTGCAGATGTAAGAATCTGAGATTTCATAAAAGTGTTAATGCGGGCGGCAGTAAATTCCACAGGTGCTAAGATAGGGGAGCTAGAAGGAGGAGGAGGGTCAT
>NW_018165025.1:42871-53299 GCF_001263595.1 Phalaenopsis equestris | reverse complement strand
ACAACAAAGCATAGAAAAATGTATTGAGTTTGGTGATCATGATGGCATAAAAGATAGATTTACATATCCAAAAGAAGCTGATAATATATGTTCTAAAGCTATCATGCATTGGAAAAAAAATTTCAAGATGGAGTCCGGACGCTGCTTCGCGTGTGAAATCTAATAAAATTATGCCACATGTAATTCAGGTCCTACCAATTAAAAATTAAAAAAATGTTTTTTTATCGTCTGACACGGCCCGAACCAAGCCCGATGCTTCGAAAAACAAAACTTTCCCCGTCGTCAACTATAATCATTTTCGACGGAAGAAAGTTTTCAGCGGGCGCAACAGCTAGGGTTTTGGGTTTTAAGAGTTCATCTCTCGTAGCCAGCAGGTGAAGTCTTGATGGTGGAATTTGAAAATAGTGATTTTATGTAGGAAATGAATGAGATTTATCCTACAAACAGAGAAATACATGAGTTGGAAACAGATGTGAGTTTTCATATCAGTTGCTTTTGAGTTGTTATATGTTTTTGTTATTGTGGTTTTATGATGTTGTTATTATTAAGATTTAATTGTGGTATTATTTTGGTGTTATTGTGATGTAGTGTTATTATTAGGTTGTGTTATTATTTTTAGGGTTAAGGATTTTCGAGTTGTTTATGAGTTGTTTTTATGGTTTCATTAGAGTTTAGGTTGGTGTTACTGTGGTGTTACTTGTGTGATTTTTTTTTTAAAGTAAGGAAAGTCTTATCATGAAAACTTTAAAATTAGCACTCTCTATTGTGCAGTTTGGTGATACAGGAGATAATTATACTGAGCCAATTGCAGATAAATTATTTCACACTATTGTGCACAATGAAAAAAAAAACAAACAAAGTATATTGTGCTAATGCTCATCATAATGGATTTACTGTTTGAAAGAAGCTCACTAGTTTCTAGCCGAACTCGAGGAATATTAATACGAAAAACATCACATGTGGTAAAGTAGGTTTCAAAAAAGAGGTAAAGATCATTGAGACTGTCAAATACAAAAAAGAGGACACAATGACTGGTTGTCCAGCAATGATTCGATACGCAGTTGATGTTCAAGGCAACTGGACAGTTAAAAATTTTATAAAAACTCATAATCACTCTCTAGCAAACCCTGATGATAAGCACCTTCTGCGTTCTAATAGAAAGATAAACGAAATCAATGCATATGTGCTCAGCTCCATGACAGAATCAGGGATAAGAGCTACGGATTCATTTAACTTTCTTGCTACAGAAATTTGGAGAGTGAAGAAACTTGAATGTACAAAGAAATATGCCTTGAATTTCATTCAAAGAGATAGAAGTTCTCGAACTGAAAATGACAGCTATTACAATTGTTCATGGAGAGACGGGTTGAGGCTAGTATGTTTGCATGGGACTTCCAAATTGATGAGGTTGGTAGGCAGATGAGTTTTTCTGGAGTGATAGCATGTCCGGGCTTGATTATGACTGTTTTGATGATATCCTTATTTTTTATACAAGTTATAAACTCAATAAATATAATTTATGTTGTGCTCATTTTGTTGATGTGAACCATCATTAGCAAAAGGTTCTTTTTGCAATTGGATTCCTGTCTTATGGAATGATTGATTCGTTCAAATGGCTATTTAAAGTATTTATCTGTATCATAGATAACAAGCATACAATAACAATCTACACTGATCAAGTTCAAGCAATGACAAGAGCCATAGATGATATTTTGCCAAATACACAACATAGATTATGCCAGTGGCATATATATAAGAAATTTCCTTTAAAGGTTCACTGTAGGGTAGGTAAAAGGACAATAAGCGATATTTTCTATAAATGCATGTGTAAATGCAACTTTGAAGAGGAGTTTAAACATATATGGGTTGAGATAATTGAGAAAGGAAATCTACATAAACATAAGTGATCAACAACATTTAATAATAAAATTTTTAGTAAAATTTTTAGAATGAGAATTTTATCAACACATAAAAGTGAGTCTACCAATAAAATTTGTCATTGTGTCTCAAAGCCCTCAAGTTCTCTTACCGATTATTTTTTGGGCCTTGAAAATTTCATGAGAACATGAAGGTGGAATAAGAAGGATGAGGATTTCAACTGTGATCAATCTACAATTACTCCTGTCACCAAAGGCAACCCAATATTAAGGCAGACAGCTTCATTAATTTAGGAAGTTGTACTCAATGTTTGAGGAAGAGTTTTTACATGGTTCATGTGGTCTTGAATTAGAATTCTCTATAAATTGTGATTCGGAATATTTCATTAATAATTTGGATGATCACTTGACAAAAAAAACTTAGGTTATTAATTTTGACAAGTCCACTTTCAAGATTAAGTACAGGTGCAAAAAAAATTAAAATGATGGGGTTATTATGCGCTCATTCTATACGAGTGCTTAACTTTGAATATGTAAAGAAAATATCCAATAAATATCTTCTACTGAGATGGTCCGCTCATGCAAAAAAGGGATATCTATAACAACAATGGATATAAGCATCTCCAAGAGACACAAAATGTGGAATGCTAATTCAAGCGGCCTCATTTTTGACACACGTGTTCAAAAGTTTGCATATCAAATTAGTCATAAAACACAGGGAGTGAAGAAGTTGAGCAGTGCATGTTGGAATATTTGAAAAATTATCACTGGATGCTCATGACATAATATGTGGCAGAGGATCTCAGACTAGGCAACAATCAAGAAATAATGAAAAACCAATGAATAATGAATCCAACTTGAATGACCTAGTAAAGATGCGTCCTAAGGGAATATCTAATTCCAGGTTAAAAGGGAATTGGGAGAAGAACAAGAGAGCAAAAATTATATTCCTTCTATTTCGATGTGAGTTTTTTTTAAGGTAACAATAAGTTTCCCTAACACAAACCATGGCACAGAAGAAAGGAAAAAGAAGCTTCAACCAGCTAAGAACCAGGACTAGTCTCATGTGATCTAAACCTGTGTTCAATGCTGGATTTTCTCAAACAGGTCGGTATATAAAGGAAAGTGAACGTCATTAGATTTTTTTTCTATTTTTTGTTTTTTTTTGTTACACGTTCATAAGCATTCACTCACAATTATTCCAAAATTCCATAATTGGTTCACACCAAAACCCAAGAAATCATATAATAGCCTGATGTTGGATTCCATACGTGAGAATTAATTCAGCAGAAAATATTCAAATACATTATTATCTTGACAGAAATGTGTGTCAAAAATAAGTATATTAAATCTAACAATGCTGCAGGTATTACTTATGTACTACTGTGATTTGCTTACATTCAGCTTTTTAGAATTGCTTAATTGCATTAGTTTTATCTAACATTTACATAATTGCATGAATCAATTAATTTAGCAATATGTGTAGCATCATTAATATGAGTGGGCAAAGATCAATTGTATCTCTGGTAAATACAAACTGACTAATAACTTAGTTATTTCTGGATAAAGAGTGATAGGACTGATGTTAGATACCACCCAAATAACACCCCACTAACACCGAAATAACTCCTCAATAACATCGAGCGGAGAACATCTTCAATAACTCCACAGTGTCGCGTTAATAACCCCAACAAGCAAACTCTAGTAACACTAAGCGTAGAACGTCTCCAATAACTCCTTGGTTCCGTGTCAATAATCCTATAAGCCAACTCCAATAACATCCTAATAATGTCAAAATAACACTCTAATAACAATGAGCAGAATGTCTATAAAAACTCCATGGCCCACATTAATAACCCTCATAAAAATAGCAATAACATCCCACTAAAATTGAAATAACACCCTAATAACACCGCGTAAAAAATGTCTGCCTCTGCGGTCTGTGTCAATATCCCCACAACCAACTTTAATAATACCCCAATAATGTCAAAATAACACTATAATAATATGTTATGAGTACATGAGCAGAGATCTTGACGAGTTAGCTGACTCCATTCAAAAGCTATTACTGGATAAAGAGTGAATAAGATTGATATGATTGACTTTCTTTCACTAGATATTAGACAACACCCCAATAACAATCCAATAACTCAACATTGAGAGATTTTAACTGAATCAACAACTTCAAGAATATATTATGAGTACATGAGAAGGGATCTTAATAAGTTAGCTGACTCCATTTAGAAGTTATTACTGAATAAAGAGTGATATTGTTGATATGATTGAATTTCTTTCAGTAGATGTTAGATATCACCCTAATAACAACCTAATAATGTTTAAATAATACTAAAGTTGAGAGATTTGAACTGAATTAAGAACTTCAAGAATATGTTATGAGTATATGAGAAAGGATCCTGATGAGTTAGCTGACTTCACTCAGAAGCTATTACTAGATAAAGAGTGATAAGACTAATATGATTGAATTTCCTTCACTAGATGTTATATACCACCCCAATAACAACATAATAACACCAAAATAACACTGAAATTAAGAGGTTTAAACTAAATCAAAAACTTCAAGAATATGTAATTAGTACATGAGAAGGGATCCCAATGAGTTAGCTGGCTCCATTCAAAAGCTATTATTCGATAAAGAGTGATAGGACTGATATCCTTGCATTTCTTTCACTAGATGTTAGATGCCACCAATAACGCCAAAATAATACCTCAGTAACACCGCGGTTCTGCATCGATAACCAAGCAAACCAACTCAAATAACTCCTCAATAATGCTAAAATAATACCCCAATAACACCGATGGAGAACTTCTCCAATGATTCTGTGGTTTCGTGTCAACAAACCCACAAACCAACTCTAATAACACCTAATTAACACTGAAACAACACCCTAATAACTCTGAGCAGAGCATATTCAATAACTTTGTGATCCACATCAATAACCACTCAATCTAACTCTAATAATGTTGAAATAACGCCGAAATAACACCCCAATAACACTAAGCGGAGAACTACTCCAATAACTCTGCAGCTCCACGTTAATAACCACGCAAACCAACTCCAATAATGCCAAATAACATCAAAATAACATCTCAATAACAATGAGCGGAGAACATCTCTAAAAACTCCATGGTTCTGCTTCAATAACCACACAAACCAACTCTAATAACTCCCCAATAATGTTGAAATGAAACCCCAATAACACTGAGTGGAGAACGTCTCCAATAACTTTGTAGTTTTGCGTCAACAAACCTGCAAACCAACTCTAATAACAGATAATAATGTCAAAATAACACACTAATAACTACGAGTGGAGCACCTTCAGTACTGCACGGTCCGCATTAATAACCACTCAATTCAACTCCAATAACTCCGAAATAACACCCCAATAACACTGAACAGAGATCGTGTCCAATAAATCCACGGTTCTGTGTCAATAACCACACAAACCAACTCCAATAATGCCTAAAATAATGCTAAAATGACTCCCAAATAACATTGAGTAGAGAACATCTCCAACAACTCTGCGGTTCCATGTCAATAACCACACAAATCAACTCCAATAACTCCCCAATAACGCTGAAATAACACCTCAATAACACTGAGCGGAGAACGTCTCCAATAACTTTGTGGCTATGTGTCAATAAAAACATAAACAACTCCAATAACTCCCAAATAACACTGAAATAATAACCCAATAACACTAAGTGGAGAACGTCTCCAATAACTTCATGGTTCTGCATCAGTAACGATCCAAACCAACTCCAATAACCCCCAATAATGCTAGAATAAGACTCTAATAACACTAAGCGGATAACATCTCCAATAACTCTGCAGTTTCACATCAATAAATCCACAAACCAACTCTAATAACACTTAAATAACGTTGAAAGAACACTTTAATAATTCTGAGTGGAGCCTCTTCAGTAGCTCTGTGGTCCATGTCAATAACCCCACAAACCAACTCTAATAACACTACAATAACGCCGCAATAACATCTAATAACATTGCAAAGCTGTTGTGAGTTTATTTTGGTGTTATTGAAGTTCTAATGGTGTGTTATTTAAACTATTGCATGTATGAGATCGGTTATGTCTCATATTTTCAAAATTTAAAATGCTACTTTTCAAAATTATATATTTATATATATTATATTATATTAAATACTTTTTCTCATGTTGACAACCAACAAGAGTATGGTTAAATTTTGGAAAGTTCTTATATAATCAAAATCCCTTTTTCACTTTGCAATGAGATCATAATTAGTGTAGAATCAAATGTTTAGAGTTTTAAATTCAGTTTTATGATAAATTGAAGCAATCATATTCTTTACCCTCTTCTGAGTGCAATAAGAACATGGGCTAACCTAGAGTTAAGTTCCTAAATCTTAGGTTATGCTGGGTAGGTTCTAGCATGTCACTTTAGATTACTCACTGTGCCCTCTCTTTAGGACTAGTCGATCATTAAGCTCCAAACTCTACCCCCCTAGAATCACAAATTTACACCCATCAAAACTTATATCCCTATCTATTTGCACTAACCAATGTTGCACTAGCCCATTACTACCTTTTCATCCACCAGATTAATGTGACTCTTAATAATTGAGAAATACATAACCCTCCCGAGTCATTATGAATTCACAACAAGTTTTAACATACAAATTGGTTCTATTGATTATGTAAATTAAGTACAAAGTAATTATTCATCACAAGTATGAAATAACAGAAGTCTTAAAAAATTTTAATCTTACACATGATTAATTCTTATTGCGGATAAAGAGTAAGGAAAATTATTCACTAATCATGAAGAAAACACATGAATTCTTCGTTGTAAATGACATTGAAATCATACAACTATATTGCAATAATTCAAAGCAAATACAAAAAGAGTCCAAAACTTATTTTTATAGAAGATTCATGCCCTCCTTTCATAACAAATTGCAATCCCTTACACTTCTTTCCAAATTCCCAAAAGTCGCCAAGACTCCAAAAGACAAGCTCTGATTAATTGACTGGCACTTAGGCGTCAGATCCTAGTGTCATGGCACTGGCTCTCTGTTATCACATACAGGGTCTGGAACTTAGGCACCAGAAGATGGTGCCTAGGCGCCAGTTCACTTTGTGCTCCTCTGCTCCATTTTACCCCGTTTTTGCTTCTTTTTCTCCAAAACTCTATTTCTTGTACTTGAAACCAAATACATGCAAAATATCTTCCTTTAAAGTGTAATATCATTAAAAAATGAGCATAAAATGCATATAAAAAGTAACACATTTTTATTCATGTCAATTCCCTCAAACATAGACGTTACTTGTCCTCAAGTAAAACTACAACTTTAAAAATATGTTGATTTATGTTAGTGGGTTTCTTTAAGATGACCTAAAATTTTGTTCTAGAAATGTTATAATTCAATTTAGAAGAATTTCCAGTAAATTAAATGATATTAAAGGTATCAGAATATTTAGTATTAAACTTAGGAATCCTGATTTTCTATTTAATTTAGAAATAATTGAAAATTTTCCAAACTTCGGATTCTTAGAAAAAATATTAATTTCAGAATTTATGGATTCTATTTAAAAAAAAAATTTACTAATACTTTTTGAAATTAAACTTAGGATTGATCCTAAGTTTTCTTTCTTAGAGAGATTCAAGTGAAATCAATTTTAATTAGGTCATAATCCTCAAGCTTCTCCCCACATATTTTTCTTTTCTTTTTTTTTCTTTTTCTCTTCTTTTCATTTTTTTTTCTTTTTTTTCAGGATTTTTTAATCCTTACTCTTGTATGTGAGGATTACTATATCTGGACAGGTCTTTAATGATTTTGAATTTCATTATCTCTTTTATAAACTTAAAAACTTATTTTCTATCCTTAACTTAAAGTGTAGTATTAGTTTCTGAAAAAGAATTTTAATAGAGACTCAATTCTTCAAAAAGTATTATTCTTAAAATCCTTAATTTTTCAAGAATTCAATTTTTCCTACTATAAATAGTAAAATTATTTCCCTGCTATTTTCAACTAAACATCACAACATTAGTTTCATTTTTTTTACTAAAGTTTCTATTAAGTTTTCCTATTGCATTTCTATAATTAAAATTTTAGTAATCTTATGATAACTCCACAAACAAAAATCATTTTCAAAAAAAATTATTTGTAGTTTCTTTTAGGACAAATAAAGTTTAACTTTGAAATTTATTTTCTTACTCCTCTCAAACTTGATTTTTTTAATATTTTACAATCAATACAGATAAATATAACAGGCAAAAAAATCAAAATTGATAAATACATATTAAAAATCAAACTGAATTAAAAATGAAGCATAAACTTTAGTACATGTGCTAAGTATAAAAGTAGACATGTATAAATTCCAGGTTCACAATTTAATATAGGGAATCAATATATAATAAATAAGGCATGAATATAAAGATAAGTCTGTCTAACACAAACAACACTAACATTCATTTCATAAAAATAATAATACAAACATAGTTTACTACATGATTAACACAACTAAAACACACATATATCAATCCAACACAAACAAGTAAACACTAGGACACCTAAACATCAGAGTTCAACACATATGAAAAAATATCTTCTCATTAACAATCATACCAACAATGATAATCACAAGGTGCCTCCCATGAAGCGCTTGGTTTAACGTCGCCAGCCCAACAAAGAATTCCTCTCGGATCAAAATTTCATTTAAGTAATCCTTGATCAATCACCCAATCTTTTTCGTATCCTGGGATTCCTACTAAATCCTTGAATTTTAGTTTTTCTTTCAACTTTTTCTTTTCAGATTAATTCAGATTATTGCTCCTCATGTTTCTTTCTAGATCCAATATTCTTCTAAAATTTTCTCAATTATTTTTATTAATATCTCCTAAAAACTTATAAAAATGGATCTCTATATGATAATCCTAAATTTTGGATCAAATTCTCCTAGATGACTCAGATTTTGGATGAAATTCTACTAGGTTACTCTTTGGTCTCGAGTTATTTTCTCCTTGGGGCTGAGGAAATGGTGGAGTTGATCTTTTTATATTTATCTTGGTTGATAAAATAGGCTTTTCTAATTCCTTAAGAATTTCTTCCATAGGTTTTTCAATCTCCTATCCTCTTTTCTCAACTCAACGTTCTTTTGAACCATATCCTCCAATTTTTTTCCACTTCTTAGTTGGATAGCTTTATCTTACCCACCTTCTTCTCCTTAGTGCTTATCTCATGTCACTAGGTAAAATCTCTAGAAGATGATTATTAATTGAGTTAGCAATCTGCTACTGTAGGTTTTCTATATTCCTTATTTCAACCTCTTGACATTCTAGCTGACTCTCCAATTAAATAACAACGTCTTCTAACAATAACTCTTTCTCCTCATTTGAAGTTAATCTATGAGGAAAAGAAAGTCCAACATTAAAATTGCCTTGATTATTCCAATTTCATTTCTAATTAAGTTGATTATCTTTCCACAATTGGTTTCTACCTCCAAAATTGTTATTCCAGTTAAAGTTGGAATGATTCTCCTAGCATGGGTTGTAATAATCAGGATAAGGATTGTGTATCTCATGGCTTGTTTCAAAATAGTTAGTCTCAATTAATTATCCAAAAGAATTTTTCTCAATAACTGAGGGTCCTTAAGGATAACTTTCTATATATTGATCTAACTTTTTTTGTAATATGTGCAACCTGAGAAGTTAAAATAGATAGCATATCAGCTTCATGAAAATTTACTACCTTCTTAAGGTTTACTTTATCGAAGCTACTATCATCATAATCCAAAACTGAATTTCATTATATTGTTGATCCACCATTTCTACAATAAATTCATGAAGTATTTTCTGATTTATAATCCTAATAGTTCTCTCTAATAATGATTCGTAAGGTTTAAGGTCTGCAACTCCCAAACTATGCCAACAAATCTAAAGACTTAACTAATATAATAGATATTCAGTACTTTATGCGCTCAAAAATACTTTTGGTATTTTGGATTTTCTTTAAAATAAACACATAATATCTAAACACACTAGATAATAACACAACAATTTTCAACTCTAAGTATTCCAGGTTCAACTAAATTCTCCTAAAGTTCTTACCGTAGCTTCCCTGGTATGGAGCCAAAAACTTGACCCGACCCGCATTTATGCACTTATTTAAGTTTCATAGCCAAAAACTTGACCCAATTTTTTTTTAAGCTGCTAGTGTGCAAAATGGATATGTTATAGAGTTTAGAATTTGATTTATAGTTTACACACTAGAAGTTCTACGCAAGTGCGCATATCGTTCAAGTAATATAGAGTTTTCTTTAAGACCTAGAGTGTCGATCCCACAGAGAAGCGAGATTACAAAATCTCTTAGACTAAGTTCTAGTCTACCACTATCAGGTTTTAGTTTGGAATTTTTGAAAAGTTTGATTTTCCTAAATTTACTACTTTACTCAAAAATTAAAAATTAACTAAATTAAATAAAAAACCAATCTACAAAGGTTGGTTAAATTTTGAAAGTTCTTATATAACCAAAATCCCTTTTTCCCTTTACAA
>NW_018165025.1:38638-41821 GCF_001263595.1 Phalaenopsis equestris | reverse complement strand
AATAATAATAATAATAATAATAATAATAATAATAATAAATTTGCCACGGTTCGGCATCCGCTGGCCTGCCATTTCAACTGCCCTGCTTTACAATTCCGTTTACATTCCGGGCGGGCCCCATCGTTCCAGCACTCGCCATTTCAATTTCCAGCCAGCCGGCCGGTAGTGCAATCCTGCAGAAAATTATGTTATGCAAGTTATATATATATATATATATATATATCTGTGTTTGTGTGTGTGTGTGTGTGTGCGCGCGCGTGTGTTTGTGTGTGTGTGCGTGTGTGTGTGTGATACCTGATCCGGATTTTGTATATAGATAGATGTAAAATGTGATGTATACAATTAATTTCCTTAATATATATTCTTAATTTGCAGCAAAACCAAAAACTTTATTCAAAGCAAGAGCTAGGTAAATCTTTCACTGTGAAGCAAATAAGACTGCAGTTATAATATTTTAATATGGGATACTACGCAAGTATACGTATCATTATCACGTAATGTATAACTTTCTAATTAAGTCTCGAATATCGATCACACAGGGAGGACTAATTTTAGATAAAAAAATTTTACTTAGCAATATTTTTTACTTAAACTTAAGATGTTAAAGTAGGAATGAAAGTTAGACTCTTTTTGTAATTTTTGATAATAAAGTAAGCAACTAATTAACTTAACTAAAATACTTGCAAGATGAAGGTAATATAAATAAAATATATTTTTCCTTATCATGTATCAGTGATAAATATATAAATTTTGTTGTGAAAGTATGCTAAATGTGTTGTGTCAAATAGGAGCAATAATATTCTTTACCCTTACTAGAGATGCTATAAAGAACATTGACTAATTTAAAGTTTGAATAATCTTGAACATCGGCTATGCAGGGAAGACACTAGCTCTCACTCTAGAGTTCCCTCTTCTCCCTCCACCTGGAGGCTAACATCTCATATCAAAACTTAAAACTATAAATCAAATTGAGGGACTTAGCCTGTCACTCTAAAATCCTCCAATTCTGCACTCATTAAAATATATATTTCCCTATTTATTTGCACTCAACCTCATGAACTACATTCTCATTCATGAAATCAATATGTGATTGTAATAATTTATTGACTGAGACAATAACATCTCGGATCTTACATGTTCTCACAACAGGTATTAACATCTTAATTGGCCAAATGAAGAAGTAAATGAAGTGCAAGGTTTCAAATCCTCACAACTTCTTTCAACATTGAAGTCTAATACTTAACACAACATCCTTTAGATATTTAATCCTTAATCATTTTAAGGAAAAAAATAAGGAAAATTACTCAGAATTCATGGAGAAAACACAACCACATATGAGTTTAAAAGTATAAATCATGCACATAAATAAGAAATCTAAATTAAAACCAAGTGTAGTTACAAAGATAAACACTTATCTCAAATTCTCTCCACCAAATGTCTTGAAGTTCCTTTGAATTCTCTTCCTTCTCTCACAATACAAATTAACACTCAAAATAAAATAAAATAAAGTAAAGGTGGTCGGCGTCGGCGATGGCGATGGGCTGTAAAGTTTGATGGATGGCTGGCCCTTTCTCTTAGAAAATCTAAGTATTTTCTTATAAAAATGCAAGGGGTGCCTTGGTGTCTCTTCAAAATGTGTCTCCATTCAATGAATCTCTTAGAAGTTTCCTTCTTATAAACCAATTGAGTGAATTTTTGTGTCCATGGGCTATTTCTCACGTTTTTATCAAGGGTTGCTTCAAACACCTCTTCAAAAATCCGCTCAAATTAAATAATTCATCAAGTAACTAATTCTGGCGCTTAAGCGCGGGGTACCTGGCGCTTAAGCGCGGGGTACCTGGCGCTTAAGCGCGGGGTACCTGGCGCTTAAGCGCGGGGTACCGGGCGCTTAGGCGCGGAGCCTTCGGCGCTTAAGCACCCAAGTTCATTTTTGTACATTTCTTCATTTTTGCTCCAAATTTGACTCTTTTTCACTCCTTTTAGCAATTTTCATCCATTTAATTGTACCTGCAAGAAAAACACACAAATATATTTCATTAAAATGCAATATCTCAAAAATAGGCATACAAATGTGTATAAAAATACTATATATTTTAGGTGTATCAATACCCTTATTGTATCTAGGAGAGGTAGGCATACAATGTGTAATTATAAAGCAACCTCCCCTTATAAATAGGAGGTCCATTTCACTAACAAAGTGAGTGTGCATTTTTTAGATGGTGGAAGGTTGCACCATTTGCTTTCTCACTTGTTCTTCTCTCTCTCTCTCTCATTAGATTTCTAACATTTTATTCCTTGGGCATGTCTCTAGGATAGATTTAGTTCCAATAGCAATTCACATTTTTGTTTAAATATATACTTATCACAAAATGTTCTTATATGAAGTTATGTTGTCATCATGGGCCCATGGCCCATGAAAATTCATCAAAATAGGGGTATATACATTCATACTGCATTACTCTTTTGTATTTTGCATGCACCAAAATTTTCAATATGAATAACAAAGAGATCAAAAGACAAGGGATGATGGCTCAACAATCAAAGCATTGAAGTTCAAGGAGCTTGATCGGAATCGTTCATCTGAAGACCAACAATCCAATCGAGTTAATCGACCATCAGTAATGATGGATCCAACAAACTCCAACTATTAAGGCTTTTTAAAAAGATGATTGGTCGTGACTAGAAGACCGATGTACTTTGATAGAATCAACTAACATGTAGGCGGTTGCTTCAGCCGATCGGTCTGAAGCATGTCGATCCGCCAATTGTTGTGGTAAAACATTCCAATTATAATGTAAATATGATATCAATTAGCACATTAATTGTATTAAAGATGGTTTCCATAATAATCCTCCTTTTTCATAACTATGCAAGTAGGTTCCTACAAATAGGGAGCCTAACGGTGAATAAAGGGACTTCTTCCCGTGCTCCTCCAGAGAATTCTTCCTGCACTTGTCTCTCTCTCTCCCCCCCTCTCTCTCTCTTTCATTCTCGTTTTCTTAGCTTTAATTCTCGGGGTATGTGTTCGTGAAAGATAATTTGGGATTCAACACTTTAAAAGGTGGTTCGATGAGCATGTTGATCTCACTTTTGGTTGAGATCTAGTTTCTTCCTTAGTAGCTTAGAATCTAGTCATAGGACTTTCTTGTTGAATATTCCTAGAGGACTAGTAAAGGAACCCTC
>NW_018165025.1:35804-37067 GCF_001263595.1 Phalaenopsis equestris | reverse complement strand
CATTCTTTAGCCCTCCACATAAACTACTAATTGAACCCAAATTGAACCCCAGTCAACAACCCCAAGCTCTTCTATTTAAACCCAACCTCCCACGGCCAAGAAGAGAGATCATTCAATTTCTTATGGAGACTCTGCCAAAATATTTCCAGAGTCCCTTCAAGCCTCCTTAAGCTCAATCCAGCTATTTCCCAGCCACCTCCACCACTGTATAATCTCAATTCCAAAGCTCAAAATCTGGCCACCAATAAAACACCTCACCACACTCCACCAAACCTCAAATTAACTATTTCATGAGCTTCACTAGAGCTAGAGAGGAAGTTTTTCACTGAAATTCCTATCTCCAAAGCTCTCTAACCTAGCTCTATACTAAGGCCGCACCACCCGTTGGAGAAGTTCTACACCAGACCTTGCACCATAGCAAATCAACACTTCCAGGAGGTTCATTGGACCCTACCAAAGCTTCCAAAAGCATCTGATTGAGGTTTCCCTTCCCAGAATCAGGTATAAGGTCTCAACCCTAAATTTTGGCTCAGTTTGGGCCTTTGTGAAGCAAACTTGTTTTCCATAGTATTGAAGGAACAAACTGCACTTGATTTGGTTGAGTATCGAGCGAGATCTTAAGTCTAGAAGTCGAACTGTTCATGGGTTCTGACCATTGGGGATGATGACCCACAACCATCTGATCACGTGTGTATTATACAGAGGGTCAAGATCGCTTTGGACGAGAAGATAGAGCGAAATCGAGGACTGACAAGGCACTGAGGTGGCTGACAGTGTCAAATGGCGGAGCACCGCGTGGAGACTTCGGAGATGCCTGGGATGACTCAGTGCCACGTGGATAAGTAGAAAAAGAGGGATTTTATGAATTAATTAAATGATAGAACTTTAAAAATCCATAAATTTGCATAGAAAAATCACAAAAATAAAACAAAAATACACTCTTGCTCATTAAACATAGGAAAATAATGTGGACCAAAAATAAAAATTATTTCACGAGTTCTAATTTTTAATTAATTAAATAGTCTTTGAGGTATTTTAATTTATTTTGATTAAATATTGTCCACCATGGCTTGAAACTTTGAGGGTTCATTCCTCATGACAGAGGGGATGTTATCTGATTTTTCCAAGGTCAGAGAGCATCTCTGTGCACGTAACCGTAATTTTCAAGCTTGGATGGCTATTTTGAATTAAAATAATTATAAAAATTAAAATATCACTTAGATAATTATGAGATAAATTTTAGTAGGTTCTCATTGGTTAGAG
>NW_018165025.1:23304-30804 GCF_001263595.1 Phalaenopsis equestris | reverse complement strand
ATTCAAAATAGTGTTTGACAAAATGAGACTAAAAACTGACAGGTTGGAAAAACCGGCTGGTCCATTTTTCGGCTTCTCTGGATAGAGAAAAGAAGCCTTAGGTGTAGTCGTGCTGACCATCTCATGGGGGAGTGAGAAAAATAGTTCACCAACATGGATAACTTTTTGATGCTGGAATCCCCACTGACTTACATTGAAAACTTCAGCCAACCACTACTAATTAACTACCAAGCAATAAAATTAACCTACCACTTAGCTGTGAAATTTCCTAAAAATAAGAAGATAATAATGGTCTGCGGGAACTTGGAATAACTTACTTTTGGGTGGTCACCAGTGTTGAACATGATCCTTACAGACAAAAAGAGAAGGAGGTCTCGAAACCAGTGAGACCATCCTTCAGATGCATGCAACCGATGATAATGAACCAGGTAAGATTTTTCTGATAAGTGAAAGCTTTGATGCAGAACACATGAAGCTACTAATATGAACTCTCCATGCACACTGGATGTCTGTTTTTGCATAGTTGTGGAGATGACTGGAGTTTTGATTGAAGCTGTGTTTTGGACAAATACTATGTTTCAATTTAGAAACTATAAATTTTGCACCCCTAGTATCGTTCTCCACAGAGGTCACCCCAGTAGTGGAAAGTATAAGTTAGAACTATCAGAAAGATTATGAACCACTAGTAGGCACTTCTAATTTTGTTGCTTAGCGGCTAGCTTCTCTCTCTCCACCTTAGCTCTCCTCGCCTCATCGAAGTCCAAGAGATGCCACTGCTCCCCATTCATCCCATCCTTTAACATTTGGGTGACTGCAACCTCAGCTATATATTGCAGAACCAAAAGTTCTACGTCGCTTACATCGCCTCAGTGATGTGCATGTCCTATGGAAGGAACTTTAACTTGTTGCCCATCGACTTCGATGGTTTGGTCTGGAGACCCTAATCACTGGAGCAGGAACCGAGCAGAAACTGTTTCCTCTTATCCTTTATCTTATTTTCAACTCTAGTGAGTTGGAGTTTCTTATCAGTGGAGAAAATGACGAAGCCCTTACTGTGTCAACCTTAAACTTATAATAATAGTTAAACAGGTCAATCAGCCACATGATACTCCGTCAACGATGGAAAAGAACAAAGGTCATTATCAATACTATGAAATTTGGCAGCACCTGAGCTGGAATGACCCCGTATGTATTGAAGATGCTCTGGCGCTCACCACATAAGGGCAACCATAGGACATATTTGATCTGATGCTGATAGAAGATCAGATCTCTGGCCACATTGTCTG
Organism: Phalaenopsis equestris; assembly: GCF_001263595.1. NCBI lineage: Eukaryota > Viridiplantae > Streptophyta > Magnoliopsida > Asparagales > Orchidaceae > Phalaenopsis > Phalaenopsis equestris. The sequence continues at coordinate 29,518 of NW_018165025.1, read as the reverse complement.
TCGTGCGTGTCGATCTCGACATTGCTCAAAGGGCAATGCTGCCATCCAAAAAATACCTCTTCCACAACTCCTCTACATCCATTTTCATAAAAAAATGAAGGGTTGTAGGCATTGCTAGAACTGAAGAACGTAAGAGAATACTCGAGAGCCATGACAAGAAGACGACCAAAAGATGAAAGCATCAGATAGGTCAAGAGGCACAAAGAAAGAAACAGTACAGTATAAAGGGTAAAAGTAACTCTTCACCCTATTTATATGGTGAGAACATGAAACGAAAAGTCACTTAATGATAAGTGTCACAACAAACATCTTTTGAAATTGTATTTGAATGTTTTTTTATCGCAACTAACATTATTACATGTCTCGAATGAAGTGTTTTAAAAATAGCTCCTCCAAGGATTTGATCGGGACATTCCCCATCTGAATTAGTGGTCGAGGGACCAACTCCCCGATTAACCTAATGTGATCCACTTGGTCAGTGACATGCTGGAACTCGACCAAGGAAGTCGGCTCACGGAGTGCTCCTAGCTCACACCCACGACTGCGCAACCCATAGTGCAAAGTAACGGCCTCCATTCGCAAAGCCACCACCTTTGAATCCATAATTGTTAGATGAGATTACAACTCCCGCACAAGTTCTACTACCGAGCCTCCTGTCGCTCCCTTATAAGAACCAACTAACCCCGGTAAGGGTTTGATTCGGTCCGCTTGCCATCCCGTGAATCCAGAAGAAGGATGGCACCTAACCACTCTGGTTGCTCTTGTTAGGGGCCCACAGTGGGCAAAGGGCCAGACAACTTGTGCCTCTCAGAGCAAATGGTGGCAGAAGCTTGTCGTGCTCGGCCTACAAACTGGGCGCTGCAGTGGGTACAAACTCCACAATGTCCCTCAAAAGCTCGCCATCTTTGTAGCCATCCAACTTGATCAATTCATCTGCATCATAGATAATGTCATAAAGTCGTTAAAAAACACTAACAATCAAAGAAAATTTTTATAAACCTAAAAATCTTCCCATTTCAAAAATGACTCTCGAGAACTCATCTCATTTTGCAATAAGATAACTCCATATTTATGAGGTAAAGGTCGGGAAGAACCGATAACTATCACTCTCTCTTGCTCCTTTCCCCGACCTCAGTCCCTTTGCCAACTGAGCCAAAGCATGTTGATCCGCCAATCTTCGTCATACCACATTCCAGTTATAATATAGATATGATATTAATTAGCATATTAGCTGTATTAAAGACGATTTCCATAAAAAGACCCCCCTTTCTATAATTATGTAAGCATGCTCTTATAAATAGCCGAGTCTAAAGGCGAAACGAATATAAGGATTTTTTCCCTCGACTCCTCTCCATAGAATTTTGTTTGCACTGCTTTCTCTCTCTCTTTTTCTCTCGTTTTCTTTTATTCAGCTCTAACTCTCGGGGCATGTGTTCGCGAAAGACAATTTGAGATTCAACATAGTTACATATTTAATACTTAGGGTCCGTTTGGGCTAGCTTATTAGATGCGGTGACGTTTTGAAAACACATCTGGACTGTTTTGATAAACTGCATTTTGACAGCTTATGCGTTTTGAAAACATTAAAAGCAGCGTTTTCACACTGCAGGTGCGGTGACAGCTTTCTAGCAACGACCTGACTTTTCCAAAAAAATAAAAATTTCTAATAGTCATCACACTTAGCTTATTTTTAATCTGTTAATCAATAAGCTGCAGCTACCTCAAACAGACCCTTAAACTCTCATATGTGTAGATCTGTGAAAGTGAATACATTAGGTGTTAATATGTAAATACCAAAAAAAGAAAAAAAAAAAAGAAAAAAAAAAAACTCGCGTTGGCGGGAAACTTGAAAATTTTATCGGCAGAGAACCCCGCTACTCTAATCCAGTGTTCGCGTCCAGTTTTGGAACTCGGGCCTCGAAGGGGCCGCAAGCTCCGCAGAAGATGGCGAACAAACTCGTAGCTCATATGGGTCTCCCCCAATCCATCGCCAATCTCTTCGCAGCACGCAACATCCAAACTGCAAAGGTATGACTGGGGGTCGTCAATTCTTCTCATTTCCTTCTGCAATTCAGTTGGATTTCAGAGCGTTTTACTCTTCTTCCCAATCGAACCAAATGTCATCCTCATTAGGTTTTTTCGCATTTCTTCTTTTCCGCTTGTGGCTCTCAGGATGCTCTGTCCTTACCTGAATTCGACTTGATGACTCTTCTTGGCGTTGATATCAAGGATGTTAGGGACGCTGTCGCGCGCATCTGCGAGGTCGTGTGTCCTCCCTATCAAACCGTGAGAAAGTTCCCGTGACTGCTTTCTAGTATCCATAACCAGGGTGTCCTTTTCCCCCGCTGAGTAGGATTCTCTTGGTTCAGGCGCTTTCGCTTTTAGAGGAGCAACTGATGGTTGATACATCTCGCGGTCATCTTAATACGTTACTGACGGGGCTTGATGCTGCGTTGGGCGGGGGAATCCCCTTTGGTGTTCTCACGGAATTGGTTGGTCCCTCGGGGATTGGTAAAACTCAGGTAAATTTTTTTATTTGATGAGTTTAGTTTGGTGTTGTGGAAGGGATACTATTTTGTTTTTTAAAAAAATTTATGGGCTGTTTGGTAGCTGGATTTGAGCAGGACTTAACACAATGTTAAATACTGGATGCACTAAATCAGGGCATTCATGGGATTTAACTAAAATTTTCCTTTTTTTCTAATATATAAGGAACAATTTCATTCCGGGGAATGTGAAAAGCTGGAAAAAGGGAGGTTTTAAAGCTGAAGTTGTTTTGTGGGTTGTATCCGAAAAAAAAAAAAAAAAAATTGTGTGAAATGTAAAAATGAAGTTTGCCAAGATGGTTCTTTGAACTATCACTATGAACAACAAGCATGTTGAATTCTGAGAAACCTATTAATCGATCATTTGACATCTGGATGATGAAAATAGAGAGCGAAAGAAGATTGGCGAAAAGGAGATCTAGAATGATAAGTTCTAAGCATTCTTTTTGTTCTAATAAAAGTATTATAAATTATATATCTGCTCATACATCCACCGACCTTTCATTTATATGGTTTTGGGTGCTACAAGAAAAGTTATATAATAAATAAACAAAAAAAGAAATAAGTAAATACATTTTTTCTATTTGACATGAATGCTAAAGAGAGGTGAGTCCTTTTGACTCGGGGGAGTAACCCTAGATTGGGACTGACATGTCCGAGCAAGGTGAGTCTGTGCTAGGAGGTACTTTCAGATTAGTCAAGCATCATTGCTCTTTGGGTAAGTGCCTTTAGATTATTGGTTAGTGCCTCTAAGCTCTAGGCAAGTGCCTCTCTTTTTATTTCATTCAAATGAATCGATGTTTTAGGTATATATTTAGTTCTTTTATTTTTATGCATTTTTTGATGATTTAATAAATATAATTATAAAAGTTATTTTTATTGCTCTATTTTATTCTAATATCGAGAATTGTGCTTTTCTTTATGTCTAATTATGAATCTAATGTGGCTACTTTGTACAAGGATTCCCTTACGTCTTGTTGAACCTTAAAGTGTCAACGGAATCAAACCCAAGGAATAGAGCATGAGGTTAGAAGAGGATAAGAAGGAAATAGGAAGTGAACAATAGAAAACAGAGTATCTATCCTTTTCATCATGAAATTGCCTCCTATTTATGTGTATAGGAGATATCTCGAGTTTATAATTACATCTAAGTCTCCCTCATACGCAAAGAGGCTTAGGTGTATCAAGGTCATTTGTATAATATACAAATAATTAAAAATATATTAATCAAAAATTAGCTCGCCGATCGTGATGATTTTTGATCGTTGGTTCATGGTCATTCACTTGATGGTAGCAAGCCGAGTCGTGTGAGGTCGACACAAAGGCCTCCGGACTAAATTCACCCATGGGGTCGCTTCGCCATACGATTCATCTCTTTAGTTGTATGGCAGTGAGTCATTCTTCATTCATCCTGCTATAGAGTCGTTCCTCGTTCGGCCCGTCATAGAACCTTCTTTCGTTCAGCCGGATGTAAATGATTCTTTGTTCGTCCACGTGTGTCGGTTGACCTATCAACTGATGACACCTTGTTAAAACCTTTGAGGAGCCTTGTTCCTTGACTCAACATCCGTTTGTGACATTCAGTAAAATTGATCAACATTTGACTGATCTCTTGTGTGACTTGATCATGAGTCCCACTTTATTTGTCATTTATGTACATTTTTTTCCAGGAGATTCGTGCTGTCAAGATCTTTTCATACATGTCTAGTTCCCCAATTTTCTTATTTTTTGAAAGTGATAGCTGTGATAAAAATAGAAAAAATAAATGCAACACTCAATTCCACATTAAATTCATTTATATTATAATTAGTATTTAATAATCAAACTCTTCAGTTTTTCGTGCACAATCATCCTGTAAATAGGATGTTACTGATGGGAAAATTATTCTGTCCGACGACCGCATGTGCTCTACATGCGGTAGCGAATTAAAAATGAACACGTGTAATGGTGGCCCTCAGTGAAGAGAAATAAGCAGACTGTGTGACCTAACCCGAACTCCGCCCAATAACCGGAAAAAACGTATATTTGAATTTATGGAATTCCGCAAAATCTAGCATTTCGACATTTTCGATCCCGCCAAAGATTATTGGTGTCTTATGGATGTAGATTTTTTTTTATTTTCTCGTCTGTTAGTATTATTCGGGTAGGGCAAAGTTCTTATTCTGTGCCGACACCACATTAAATGGTTTTCTCATTCGACCAAGAAATGTTGATGGAATCTCAGAATGATGGCGATCAGCTTGGATCATTAGCTGCGTCTGGAAGTATTCCTCAGGTAGAGCTCTTTCTTTGTTCTGTGTGCTGCTATTAATGACTTCCAAATGATAGTATTGCTGGGCTCGGATGGTGTGATTACTATATTATTTGATTGCTAAGTTAATTTGTAAGTGTTATCATTGTGTTTAAGTTGTCGTAATGGTATTATTTTTCTGGTATTATTGTGGTTGATATTATTTTTTCTGATATCATTTGGGTCTTATTTAGGTTTTATCATGAGTTTATTATGGTGTTATTATGATTGTATTATGGTAGTATTTATGCATTTTAGGCTTTCAAGAGTGTTTGTGTTATTATAGTATTATTACTGTAGTATTATGGTTGTATTACATATGATGGTGTTATTTATTGTTGTATCTAATTAGTGTTTTTAACAGAGTGTTATGTTCGGTGTAAGTAGTGTTATTTTGGTATTATCATGATTTTATTATGCTAGTATTTTTGCATTTTTGTCTTTGAAGTATACTTTTATGTTATTTTGGTATTATTTATGTGGTATTATGATTGTATTATGTATTATGTTGTTATTGATTTATCATTTCGTACCAGCATGATTGTATTTACTAATTGGTTACGTTGAAGTGTTATTTTGTCAATCCGAATGGTGGAATGTTTGAAAGTTGCAGCTCCACGAGCCTTTAACTGTGTGCATTGATTCAAATGCGGATAGTTTGCTTCGCGCGGTGGTTCATAATGAGAAGGAAGCCTACAAAAATTATTGTGCATATGCACACCATATTAGATTCACTGTGCGAAAGGACCATGTTGGTTTTTGGCCTAATTCAAAAATGATTAAGACAAAGGATTTCATTTGTGGTAAGACTAGTTTCAAGAAAGAATTAATAACAATGTGGCGGTCAAGTACAGAAGAGGGGACACAAGGATTGGTTGTTCAGCCATGATCCGATATGTCGTCGATATAGAAAGTAATTGGTTGGTTAAAAAATTTATAGAAACTCATAACCATCCTTTGGCGGCAGGCGGTGACAAATATCTATTGCGTTCCAACAAAAAAATGGGTGATGTCAGTGCACAAGTGTTCAGATCGATGAAAAAATCAGGGATCAAAACAAGCGATGCCTTTAGTTTTCTGGCTACAGAATTTGGGGGTGTTGAAAATCTTGATTGCACGAAGAGAGATGCTTATAATTTCATACAAAGAGAGAGAAAGAGTATAATTGAAAATGGGGACGCTAATTCTCTACTTAGATTGTTCACTGAGAGGCAAGCAGAGGACACAATGTTTGCATGGGACGTCCAAATTGATGAGTCTGGTAGTTTATTGAATTTCTTTTGAATTGATGAGATATCCAGACTTCATTACGATTGCTTTGGGGATGTCATAATATTTGACACAAGTTATAGATTAAATAAATACAATTTATGTTGTG
>NW_018165025.1:22060-23128 GCF_001263595.1 Phalaenopsis equestris | reverse complement strand
CCTTCCGCACACAAGACATAGATTATGGCAATGACATATTTACAAGAAATTATCTTCAAAACCACATTGTGGTGTAAACACCAAGAAAGTCAATGAGCTTTTTTATAAATGCATGACTAGGTGTAACTCTGAGGAGGAGTTTAGTCGACGAATAACATTTGTCATAATGCCTCTAAGCCAACAAGCACCCTCACTGAGAGTTTCTTCGGTCTTGAAAATTTCATGAAAGCTTGGAGAAGGAATGAGAGGGATGAAGATTTTAAATCTGAACAGTCAAAGTGAGTCGACGAATAACATTTGTCATAATACCTCTAAGCCAACAAGCACCCTCATTGAGAGTTTCTTGGGTCTTGAAAATGTCATGAAAGCTTGGAGAAGGAATGAGAGGGATGAATATTTTAAATCTGAAAAGTCTGCAATTGTTCCCGCTGTAAAAAGTAGTCCTGTGTTGAGGCAAAGAGCTTTAGTTTATACGAGGAAGCTATATTCAATATTTGAAGCAGAGTTGTTACATGTTATGTGTGGTCTTGCTGTGGAGTGCTCAACCACTTCAAATTCAGATTTTTTTGTTAGAAACTTACATAATGAGCACACAGTCAGACCGTAGATTGTTAAGGTCGATAAAGGTAATTCTGAAATTACATGCAGTTGTAAAAAATTTGAAATGATGGGCATATTATGTGCTCACACTCTAAGAGTGCTTGACCATGAGAATATAACAAAGATCCCTGATAAATATATTTTACTGCGGTGGTCGGTTCATGCAAAGAGGGATATATATAACAATTATGGTTATAAACATTTGAAAGATTCTGAAAGATTCACAAACTTCAGCAATTTGTTCGAGTGGACTCATATATCGAACGCACGTTCATAAATTTGCATACCAGATCAGCATATTAACTCAAGGTAATGAACTTGTTGAACAAAACATGCTGGAAACATTAAAGAAACTAACACTTGAATCTGAAGCCATATTGAATGGGAAAAAACCTCAGGAAATGCCAATGTCAAAGAAGAAAAAGACACCGAACAAACCACACAATTTGAAGGACCCAACGAAGATGC
>NW_018165025.1:20243-21191 GCF_001263595.1 Phalaenopsis equestris | reverse complement strand
AGGAATATATCTCGGTTTTATTGGAATATTCCTTTGTTGGATTCGCCAGTCTGCGGTCGTATCTAGCTTGTACTGAGGATAAATAAATAATACTGACTACTATATAGCATCTACGAATGATTAAATGACATTTGAATAGGATCCGTGGGATTTAAAATATTTTGAGAATTTATCTTAATTTTATCTCTAGTTTGCGTTGAATAATACCAAAATATTCCCGAAGTATTACCGCAATACAACCAAAATATATACGCGTGCTGGCGGAGGAATATATCTCAGTTTTATTAGAATATTCCTTTGTTGGAAGTTAGATTCGTTAGTCCGCGGTCGTATCTAGCTTGTACCGAGAATAAATAAATAATACGACTACTATATAGCATCTACGAATGATTAAATGACATTTGAATAAGATCCGTGCGATTAAAAATATTTTGAGAATTCAACTTAATTTTATCTCTAGTTTGTGTTGAATAATACCAAAATATTCCCGAACAACAATACAACCAAATATATACAAACAAAATATCTTGATTTGATTACAGAACTATATATACAACCGAAGTACTACCACAAGACAACCAAACTATTGCAGTAAGATTAAATATTTTAGACAACAATACTACAATAATACTGCAACAATTTCACAATAATACGACAATAATACTATAACAAAGAAATACAAGAATAACATAACACAATAATACGACAATAATACTACAATAATACTAAAATAATACGATAATAATACAACAACGATTATCGCATCTAATAATACAGATAGACTACAATAAAATGACAATAATACTACAACGATTATTGCAAGAATACTGTAACGATTATTGCAACTAATCATTCAGGAATACTACAATAAAACGACAATAATACTACAACGATTATTGCAAGAATACTGTAACGATTATTGCAACTAATCATTCAGGAATACTACAA
>NW_018165025.1:7028-19954 GCF_001263595.1 Phalaenopsis equestris | reverse complement strand
TATAGCTTTGTACTAATTTTTGCATAAATTTACAGACAAACATTCCACAATCAACACTGTTGGTTTGTACGGGAACACCTCTAAGCAGTGAAATTTTTGATTTCTCGGGTTTAGCCCTGAAAGAAGCTTCGACATCAAAGCCAAAACGTTTGATCTACGCAGTTAGATAGTGATCAGTGAATGGACTAAACTGGTGAAAATTGCAGAAATAATAGCTTTAACGATTGAGAGTAACTTACAACGTCGTTGCACACGACTTTGTGCATCTGGTTGGGTAATGATTCATACATTTTCCACTTCCCCTCACCCAGATCAACGAACAATAAAACCCAGTGTTGGTTATTCAGAACAAGAATCATAATGATATCAACTTTCAGAACTGCTTCTTTGGTGATATGACCCAGAAATGATGTGGGGTTACCCATTTTATGATACGCCTGTATAATAAAACAAAGTGTTAGCACATTCATATTGTTGTTGAAATTCTTAATATAATTAAATATGGGTGTTTAGATATTTTGATGCGGTCTTACCCAGTATAGTGGTGATACATAAAGGTAAGGCCTAAAAAGAGATGGATTTGCATTTCTCTTATTGTTCAAAATCATCGCTTGAGCGTCGACATGGTCATTTGCAATTATGTCATTGCACAATAACTCTATCATTGCCCGACGATCTATAAAAATGTCTTTCAAATGCAACATAATATCACTCATGCATAATAGTACAAATTCTAAATGTAATAAAGAAGTTGTCTTCATCACTTAATCCTAAAAAACGTTCATTATAAAAGACACAGATTCACTCACTCATTGATGTATTTTGCCATGACTTGATCGATCACCGTCTGTGTTTTAGCTGATACCATAGATCTGCCGGGATAGTCAATCTGGGGGACAGCTGGAAGAGGCTACAAGAAAAAAATTTATGTCAGATCACCTGCTCATCTGAAATACAAGTAATTTAGATGATATAAAACAATGTATCAAAAAGAAATTCTAAATAACACATTAACAACATCTGGTTGATCTCCTTGAGTTGTTAGTGCTAAGACAGGTGATCCTTCGACTTCTTCATCTTCAACTCTATGTTGTCCCTCTACATTGGGGTTCGTATGTACACCGGGAAATACAGTTATTTGAAGACCCATCTCTGCTACATGGTCTATTATTGGTTCTTTAGTAATTTGTCGTTCTTCTACTATGGTGGTGGTATGTACAACAACATCCTCCTCGGGTATCATCGCCTCATCAACTTCACCTGTTGTTTTTCGTCTCTTCAGTTCGAAGGCAGTGAAAGGTGAACTCACTGTCTTCTTTCTTCTGCTCGACGATTGGATTCCCTCTTCTCCAACAGAAGCTGTATGCTGGCTAACATCAACAGAAGCTGAATGTTGGGTAACAAAATCATGAGGACTCCACCCATGATGGGAGGCTAGCTGGGGATCATCTACTCCGATCTCTTCGCCTTTATTAGTTGGAATATTTTCAAATTTATCAAACTTATGTTACAGCACCGACATTTGCCCCTACAAATTCGACACTCAAACAGTTATTGTATTCAAGGTTCCCTGAAATTCAGTGAACCATTTCTCTTGGCCTTTGAGCAGCTCGACTATTGATTCCATGCTTTTATTTGTTGTGATATACAATGACTCAGGGGCAATGTCCCCTGAATCAACTGACCCCATATCAAATGATACAGGTGCCTCTGGTCTACCTTGGACTTGCGTCACCGGAACTGGACCAGGTAATCCTTCATCTGGATTGGATAACAGATTGAGCTCATCCTCTTTCAGATCCAAAAATTTATCATGAACCTACAAGTAATTTCAAAAAGAAACGCTTTGATCATTAATAGTTTCAAAATAACATAATAATTTAATTGGAAATTAAATATATATGTAACTTGTTTGATCAGGAGTCAGCATCTTAAAAGCTATATCAAGTTGGGATGAGCTCAAGCTTACAGTTGTTGGCCATCTCAACATTCGAGGTCTAGCCTCAGGATTCGTAGGAGTAATCAAAGAAATGTGCTCATAAAACCAGAGCTGTGTGAAAAAAAAGGCATATTCAGCTTTACACAAAGAAATAAATAGCATTTGACTTTAATACGATGTACTTACCGTTAGCAAAAAAAAAACCATTTATATATCCCAGAGGCCGGTTCCGCCTTATTTTGATGACAACCACATTTATTTGCTCAATAAGATATTCACATATAGCGCAGCGAGCCAATTAAATGAAGCAAACGTATTTACATTCTCTCCAAAGATGTAAAGTCCTTTAGATACAGTGAAATTACTAGACGGAAAAAAATAAATTTGATAACAAATAGTTTATATACAATTGATTAAAAGGGGCAGAAGACTCCCCAGTTCCGAAGTTCAACAGATCAGCCTTCATTTGACGGGCATCAACGCCACAGGATGGAACTTTCTTCCATTTTGGAACTTTTGGCATGTCAATCAAAAGGACAACTTCATCAGGATTAATACTCAGATCTTTCCCTTCCAGTTTGAAAACCATTTTTTCATGTATCCAACATTGCAATATTTGAAGTGTGATCACATTGTCTTGGGGATAAGATGGAAGTGCAAAGAACTGATCATCATTCAAGGTTTTCGGCTCATTCGTCATCTCGTCAGATACAGTAAGTCTGACCTTATCAAGTGCATCTCCAACTACAGATGTTCGACATCTATAACTCATGGACCTTGAGTTCACAAACCTACATCAAACAAAATAATGCAAAAAATATAAGGGGTTATGTAGAAATGTTTTATTACGGGAATACTATGGTAATATTTAAGCAATATTATGTGATCTCGTATAGTATTATTTAGGTTATATTATAGTAACACTTACGTTGTATTCTAACATTGTAGTATTTCAGTTATATTATTTTGGTTGTATTGCTGTTGTATTTTTGGTACTTAGGTTTAGTACTTAGGTTATATTATAGAAGTTTTTCCGTTGTATTCAGGTATTAATATTATCAAGGTTATATTCCGGTGTAGTATTAAGATTATATTCTGGTAGTTTTTTCGTTGTATTCTGTTATTATTATAGTATTATCTCTGTAATACTCAGGTAATATTATTTAGGCTAAGGTTATATTCTAGTGTTACTCAGGTTTAGTATTTAGGTTATATTATAGAAGTTTTTCGGTTGTATTCAGTTATTAATATTATTAATGTTATATTCTGGTGTAGAATTAAAATTATATTCTGGTAATTTCTTCGTTGTATTCTGTTATTATTATAACATTATTTCTGTAATACTCAGGTAAGATTTAAGGTATTGTTAAATAGTGATTGATTTTTTATTATAATTAAATAATAAGTTTTATTGCGGTTTAATGTTGATTTTTAAAGGTAATATTGTGTGTACATGTGTACAACTCAAAAATACCAAAATAAAAATTATCTGGATGAACCCTCTTGGATTTCCTTTTTTTCTCGCTCTTTCCTTTCCTTTTTCTTGCGTTTCTCGGCCTGCATTGTCGATTCCTCTTCGGTTTCCATTATCAAGGGCTCTTCCGTTTTCATTCTCACTGGGCTCTCTTCGGTTTCCAACAGCAACTCTAAAATCCTAAGTTTATCTAATTCAAAAACCCTAGAAGATAAAATGAAGATCGAATGAAGATGCTCCGTGCTCTCCTCGCTCGGGCGTCGTTTGGTTTTCCGATGAAATAAACTTTTTTTCAGGCGCGCTGTTAACTTTTACCTGTTTCAGACCAGATTCGGGCCGGGTTGCGCCGTAAGCATGTCTCAATTTAATTTTTTAAGTTGTGGGGCCCACTGATCGAGTTGTCATCTTTTCATTGGACACCATAAGCATAGTTGAATGCGGTGTCCGCACATAATAAGAACTCTTGGTCATTCTTGGTATAGGGCTCTCTCATGGCAAATGACAAAAAGGTTCAGTACGATCCATCTGAGGACATCCTGATGATGGCTTTGGACTTCCGGATGATAAGATCCGTCCTTCGAGCATTCTCGCGAAGCATCGTCATCCCGAGAGTGGAGCGGTCGGTGACAGAGGAAAACATCCTAAGGGTAGCAAGCTTGCCATGAAGAAGCGATTGAAGCAACCAGCCTTTAAGAAGGGACCTTGGGGTGCACACGAGGACGATGATAAGGACGAGCTGACGATGTTTCCCTGTTTTATCGGAAGTCGGACAATGGTCGAAGCACTTCTCTTGCTATAGCACCGACTAAGTCCGTTCCATTGGTCAAAAGGACAAAGTCGCTCGAAAAACCTCTGAGGGTGTACCACCAGGGAATAAGGGCACAACCTATCCTTCTCAGATTGGAGAGATGAGGGCTGCAGACAGTCTACCTGTCTGGTGAGAGTTTCTCATTTTACTCTGGTCTGAGCTGGATCGACTCCTTGGTATGAGGAGTTCAATTACGTGATTTATTGGATTGGATTGACTTTGCTTTGCTTAATCTGATTCTTTTTTACTATGCAACTGACTTGATTCGTGTCTCCAATTTCACCGGAGGCTGTTGAAGGTCGAGCGCCAACTTATCGGAAGACCGTGGAGAATTCTTCGCCGATTGACAAGAAAGAGTCGATCGACTCCGTGGTTTGCTACATGAATGAGACGGTGAATTTCTTTGCTCACGAATCTAATGCTCGGAAGGAGGCTGAGAACCCGTAGGAAGCTCGCATAAAGGAGCTGAAGGTGCAGCTTGACGCTCTCTCTGAGAAGCTGTCGATCGAGCTTCTTAACTGCCAAATTGAGGTGGCGGACTGTCGGACCGAAGCAGATATTGTCCGAATGGAGGTTGTGAATCTGTGAATGGACCTGGCAGATTTGTGGGAGGCTTGCTCGGTCTCTCGATTCCAAGCTGAAGCCGATGGTGTTGATAGATTTAAGTTAGGTGGTTGAGTCTTGTATAAGGAACTGTTGAGACCAGGGTTGGTTTTACAACAAGCGGTCGACGAGTCGGTTGTAAAATTTCTCTTATCTGAATGAATATAAATAATTACATTTCATGTATTTTCATATTTTAATTTTTTTTTTCTTGTGATGTGATGCAAAATTTGTGTTCCTGATGTGAGCGCGACGGCTCTTTAAATTCCCTTTGAGCCCTATAAATAGGGTTTTCACTTTTTCTCTATTTACTCTTTAGTCGTCACCTTCCTTTTTTTCATTCTGCTAAGCGTTCGCTTGGCGTCCAAATACTCGCCCTAGGCGTTTGGGGCCGTGCTGGCATCAGAGGTTTCGGTGTTGTTCTTTGATTAAGTTTGAAGGCTTCAGGGGAGATATGCTTATGAGGGTGACATTGTGCTGGAGGCTCCTGTTTCGAATGATAGGGCGATCAATGATTTTGAGGGTTGACTTGTGTTATATCGTGACCAATTTATTTAGCGTCTTCGCCTTCCTATTTGTCGTGAGCTTCAAGCTATTCTTAATCACTATGCCATTATCCCGACCCAGCTCAAGGTGAATTGCATAGAGACAATCATGATTTTTGTCGTTTACTACCGCAGGGTTGAGATCCCTGGGTCACGGGAGCTTTTTCCTTATGTGTTTTCCTTCAGAGTTGACCCTAACGGTTACGTGAACTTCAATTCGAACAGGAAGATCTGCTTGATTGATCTTGAGAACAAAGTCAAGAAAAGGAAGCACAATTTTCTCTTGGCTTCCGCGAAAGACTGGGGATTCTCACTCATCCATTTGACTAGTCATACAAGCGACAGAACATTCCTCCCCAGATGAGTGGCTTGGCGTCGTCCACCAAGGGGAAGAGGCGGAAAGAGTCTTTCTGTTGTCTAGTATACTTGGAAGGACATAGTTAATAGGGTTTTGAATCTGAGAAAGTAAGGTTGGATGACCCTGAAAAGTCAAAACTGTGAATGAACAAGGCGGCTAAAGCTTCTATAAGGAGCTGAGAAAGAACAAATCGATGAAATAAGAAGAAAAAGCTCTTTAAAAGGGAAAATATTTGTGTACGTAAGACGTATGCAACGCTGCGTACGCCGGAGGTTATTCAGAGGGTATAGGGGGTTATATCCATGTTATATTTCTTGTAACCTTGCTATAACTTACATGTACCTACCGGAACTATAAAAGCGCTGAACTTATTTGTAGGTTACAGGTAGGTTTCAGGGATGTTACAACGGGTATAACACAAATATAATTCCCCTATACCCACTGAATAACCTCCCAACACAAGTAGCGTACTCAATTATTTTCCCTTGAAAAGACTGAGGTTCGAACCTTTATATTTCTACTTCCCAAACAAGTGTAGTTATTTAGAGGATCTCGACTGGCGAGTTAGCCTTAGGCCTCGTTTGGGACAGTTTATTGGGAGCAGCGACGTTTTGAAAACGCCGCCTCCCTGTTTGTTAATTGCGTTCGCACCGACGTTAGCCTCCCGCTCTGCGTTTGCGTTGGTTAATTCCTTTATGTCGTTCGAAGCTGTCCGAGCCCCGCGTCCTGCGTTAGCCATCCGCATTGCCCTAGGAATTCCGGAGGTGACCTCGATCTCCCTTGCCTCCTCCCTCGCTGGTTTCCTTTCTGGTTCGTCGCCCTAGAGGAGATTGAACCTTCTTCCTTTCCAAATTTTCTTTCTTGATCATCAGCTATCCTTTTGATTACCCTAGCTTTGGAATGCTTTCTTTACTCTGATTTTCTTTCTGAGCAGTGTTAATGCAGAAAATGAAAATTTTTATTTTTTTTGGGAGAAATATGATGACATTAAGGGTTTTTAGATATTGCCATGTTTAGATCTATGACATGAGTTGTTTTGGGGATCCTGTGGCTTCTAATATTTTTCTGGTTTTTGGCTTCTAATATTTTCTCTGGTTTTTGGGTTTTATGCCTGTTGAGATATGTTTAATTTTCTATGCCCCGATATTTTGAACCCCGATATTTTGATATTTTAACTGGTTGTTGGATTTGGGTTGCTAGCTATGATCCTGAAAACCTTTCTTTTTGCTGATCCTTTTTCTGAGATGTGTAGATACAAGAACCTTTTTTTTTATTTTGTGTCTGAAATATGAGTCAATGAAATTTTTTACGCTATAGGCCAATTGAGATATGTGACATTCGTTGTTTGATGGGAGGTATTGGCTCTGGTTTTGGGCATCTGTTTTGTGGCATGATATTGTGGCATTTTTTCTGGTTTTGGCTATGTTTGTTTGATAGGAGGTATCGGCTCCGATTCTAAGCAAATTGTCATATAATATTTTTCATTGCAGTTGTATTTGTCTTTGTTCTTTTTTTATTTTTTTTGGTACTCATGAGAGTGTGAGAACTGTATGTCATCTTTTGGAACTGACTTGTGATGATTGTATGCTTCTGCATAAATTATTCTGAATAAGTTGCCCCAAACAATTTTATCAGACAAGGGCAGAAATGTCATTTAACCATCAATAAGCTAATATGAATAAGCTGCCCCAAACAACAAACCAGATTATTCTGATAATCTGCAGATTATCAGATTATCAGAATAATTTGCTTATCAGCAGATTATAAATAATCAACAGTTACGCCTTTCCCAAGTGTGACACGACCCTCAGACTGCTTGCATCCTGACATTCGATGCAGATTTATCTGCGTATGAAGAGTCGATCAGGGATCAAGAGGGCCCTTGTTCTGATGCGTCTGGCTTCATTGTCCTTGCAGAGAGGGTGAGAGTCTGCCGACTGTCTCCAAATCTCGAGGCTGGCGAAGAACTGGATCCCAACCAGGATTTTGATCTGGAGAAGGGAAGTTCCGGGGCTCGGCTGAACATAGAGACTGACCACGAGCTTCGTGTCTGATTGTGGTGATGTGGGCCTTAATGTCGAGCCCGAGAGTGGTTTGCCTGTCCCCAAGGAAGCCTTGTCGAAGGAAGGAGAAGGAGCCGACGCAGTGGCACTGGCTCGCCTTTGGCTTCGCTCCCCTGAGGTAACGATGAATGGAATCCGATGCAGGTCGAAGGTCCCAAGGCCTTTGTCTCGAGAGAACCTCACTTCACCCTCATTGACCTACAACGGGGCTGGTTTGATCGTGGTCTGGGGGCGGAGTCCCACGCGACAGAGCTTAAAGACACATTTTGGTCAGCGAGCTTCAAAGATAAGTTAGACAGCCTGAGCTCTTTGGAATTATGCCGCTTGTTCAATAGAATTCAGCTGTTGGGGATTGCGTCATCTCACTACTTGTCCAACTTAAACCTTGACCCTGCAGCTGCAGCCACTTTGGTAAAGAAAAGGCAAAAGTTGCAAAGGCTCATCTGAGGAAAACATAGCAGCCAGTGGTTGGGAAAAAATTTGCATACGTAAGACGTATGTAGCGCTGCGTACGATAACCAATAGGAGGAAGCCACATTTGCATCGGCGGTCCCCACCTGAAAATAAATAGCCTTTTTACCGCGCATGACCCGTCGACCAGGCCTGCGACTGTAACTCGACTGTAATTCCTCTGTACCCTTTCAGTACCTCTCGTGGCAATCTCCTATGTAACGCGTTTGTAACCTCCTATGTAACCCAGGTGTACACTTTTCGCTTTACCGCACGAATAACGTAAATTTAACTTTCGTATAGTCTCGTCGCCCCGGAAGGAGAGTTATAATATTCCTGTAACTCGATTATAACCGCGGTATAACAAAATATGAAGCCGGTATAGCGGAACATCGCTTGTAACCCTCATAGATTAGAGATTATACCCTTCGTGTAACTGCCATGTAACAGATGATTAAACCCGTCCAATTGGAGCCGCGCGTGTACCCTGAGTGTAACTGCGATGTACATGATTTAAAATTGGTGCGCGCGAATCATGATATTTAAGCAGCTAGGTTTACTGTTTTATTGTTCTCTGACCATTTTCTTCGACAGCGGCAACTTCCGGCAATTGGACCTGTTGAACGTGAAGATGGAGTGCGAGTACAGAGACTGTCAGTTTATGTATGACGCAGAAGAAGAAGATGTGAGTTATCCTGCCAGGAAAGAAGTGGAACTTAAATTGGAGGTGTTTGGATATATGTTTTATTATTATATTTTTTTAGGGTTTTCTTTAATTTGTTGTAATGGTTTTCTTATTTTTAAGATGTATCCATATTTTTTGAGGTGTATGTATGTTGAGTTATGTTTGTAGAATTGAATGGTATTAGGTTTAATGTAAACAGTGAAGTAAATATCCTATCCTACATTAAACCCAGTAATCAAACTCACTAGATAATTAAAAATAGTCAAGTTTTTTGAGGCGCATGTTTGTAGAGGTGTATGGTTTTAGGTTTATTTTTTTGAGCTGTCATTATCAAGTTTAGGGTTATTTTTTTGAGTTGTCTATTGAGCCTAACATTTTATTCTCTTGTGTGCAGCTTGGTGAAAGCAAAGCTAGTTGTACCGAGCAGACAACAAACATATTACTCCAAATAATGATTCACAATGAGAAAGAAGCTTATGAAGTATATTGTGCTTACACTCATCATATTGGATTCAATGTTCGTAAAGAGCACGCTATGTTTTGGTTTAACTCTAGAAATATCAAGACAAAGGACTTTGTATGTGGGAAATCAGGTTTCAAGAGAGAGCTCAAGATTACATAAATTATTAAATATAAAAAGCAAAAACAAGAACTGGTTGTCTTGTAATGATTCGATACAAATTTGATGAGGAAGACAATTTGACAGTTAAAAAATTAATTGAATCGTATAACCACTCATTAGCGAATCCTGATGACAAGCACTTGCTACGTTCCAACAGAAAGATAAGTGAAGTAAATGCAAATGTGCTTAGATCCATGACACAATATGGGATAAGACCAAAAGACGCGTTTAACTTTCTAACTCAAGAAGTTGGGGTGTAGAGAACTTGGAATGTACAAAAACAGATGCTTCAATTTCATTCAAAGAGAAGAGATGTAGAATTGAAATTAGTGATGCTAATACTTTATTGCAGTTGTTTGCAGAGAGACGTGCTGGGGATAACATGTTTGAATGAGATTTTGAAACTGATGTGAGCGGTAGGCTGATAAGTTTTTTTTTGGAGCGAGGGGACATCTAGGCTTAATTATAACTGCTTTGGAGATGTGATTATTTTTTATATGAGCTATAAGTTAAATAAGTATAACTTATGTTGTATTCCTATTGTTGGTGTTAACCACAATTGACAGAATATTATATTTAGAGTCAGATTCTTGTCAGAGGAGATGCCGGACTTGTTTAAATGGCTTTTTAAAACTTTCATTCATATCATGGGTGATAATCATCTAATTACAACCTACACTGACCAGGATCAGGCTATGGCCAGAGCAATAACAGAGATTTTGCCAAATACACGACATAGATTATGTCAGTGGCAAATATATAAGAAATTGCCTAAAAAGGTTCATTGCGGGGTGGTGAATATGATAGTCAGTGATCTTGTTTATAAATGTTCGAGCAAATGCGAGTCCGAAGAGGAATTTGATGATACATGGGAGGTGATGATTGAAACAGGTAATCTGCAGGACAATGCGTGGTTAGGTGACATGTACATGATTAGACATAAGTGATTTACAATTTTTAATAAGGATGTATTTGGAATGAGAATTTTATCGACACAGAGGAGTGAATCAACCAATAATATTTATCATGGTGTCTCAAAGCCAAGAAGCTCTATTACAAATTGTTTTTGGGCATTGAAAATGTAATGAGAACATGAAGGCGTAACAGGAAGGACGAGGATTTCAAATGTGATCAATCTATGATTACTCCTGTCGCGAAGAGCATCCCAATACTGAGGAAGACAGCTGCATTTTACTCAAGGAAGCTGTACACAATGCTTGAGAAAGAATTTATACACGGGTCATGTGGTCTTCAATTACATGCCTCCATAAACAATGAAACTGAATTTTTCATCAAGAATTTGCATGATCACAAGACAAACACTACTTGGGTAGTTCATTTCGACAGTTTGAGTTTGAATATTCAGTACAACTGCAGGAAGTTCGAAATGATTGGGCTACTGTGTGCAAACTCTCTAAGAGTTCTGAATTTTCTGCATATTAAGAAGATACTATCTCCTATTGAGATTATCTAAAAATGCAAAAAGAGATATATATAACAGTTCTGGATACATGCATCTGCAACAGGCACAAATCTCGAGTGATATTAAAGATGACCTAATATTCCAAACACACATGCAGAAAGTTGCATATCAATGTACCCAAAAAGCAAAGGGAAATCTAGAAGCTGAGCAGCGCATGCGGGAGTCCATGAAAAAATTGTCATTGGATATTGATGACATATTGATTGGTAAAGATTCTCAGATAAGGAATAAAAATCCAATGAACCTGCACAATCTTAAGAAAAACAAAGATTTGTTTCATAGGAATAATAAGAATCCAAGGATACTCTTTCTTTTTAGTACAATAGTTCCAAAGCTCCATAGAATCCATTTTGATCTCAATGTAAGACCAACCGCATTTAAACGCTAAGAATAAGGCCATATATTTATATTGATATAGCTGGCTTAGTTATGTAAATTTATATTAAATTATGCTTTGATTATTATATGATGAAAAGATAATCATAAGCATTAACTATATATATTTCCAAGGAGAGCAATATATTATTGAAGTATCGAATCATTTATGATATTATGGTAAGATATTGTTGTATGATTTTATTTGCTTCACTTTTGTTCTTGGTTTCTCTCAGGTTGGTTATAATAAGAAGTATCATATAGTATCTGTATAGACTATGGCATATTTATATTATTTAGTTCTCTTGCCGATCATAATAAATATTGATAATAATTATTTTTAATCTAACATGGTAATTATCAATGCCCCATCAATTCAAAGTTGGATCATATTGTATCAACATTTCTATATCAAGGGTCGGGAATTCCTCTTTTGGCTTCTATTGTAGCTCGGAACTCCTCTTTTGGCTTTTATTGTAGCTCATCATGTCCAAAATTTTGCCTCTTTTAATGTAGATCATCATCATTTGTAAACCTAGTTTATATCATATGACCTTTTAGAAACATCATTACTTTTTAATACCATTTTTTATGAGAATTTAAAATTTCATAGCATTGATATGCATCAACTTGTTACCAATGAATTATAATTGAGGCATCAATCTGCACCTTTTATAATAACATTAGTATTTGAATATGCATGATGTATCACTCAAGATGAAAATAAATTCATATTATTTTTAGTTGGAGAATAAGTGCCATGTAGTAGACTCTGCGATAATGTTTTATATAACGTACTGGTATAAATTTGAAGTAGTGTACATATGAATCATTTGCTCTTTATAGTAGTCCATCAATCATAAGTTAACCTCATGATGAATTTCTTCACACCTACTCCGGAACCTTAATTTTTTCTAGACAATCTAATAACAGTAATATTTTACATTTATAACAACTTTCTATTTAATAAGACAAATTTATATCAAAATAATCTTATAATTAAACTTTCATCTTGGAATGATTTATCCTCATTCAAAGCTTTAAGCCTTACAACTTGAATATAAACTTGATTTGCAAAAGTAATCATTAAAAATCTAAATTTACCTTCTAATCCTTAGCCTCTCGTTCTCTTTTCCATTTTTCTCTTACTCTTCTTCTTTTCTTTCCTCAGGTTTTTCCCAAGCATTTACGGAATTGATAAAAAAGAAAGAAAAATGCATAGATTTTAGGTGCGTGTAAATATAGATATAAAAGAAATTTGAAATCGCTACAGTGCAATAAGCTGTGAACGGTGAAAAATGAAGGAATAATGTTATTTGAATAAACTTTAGTACATAGGTTGCATTGGAAAAATAAATTATAAATGCTAGTATACTTCTTTATTGATATATGCATATGTATATAATAAAATGATTATAACCAAATTAATTTTTAATTATTTTCGGGATGTGAAAAAAACAAGTTAAAAATGTGTTAGTAAATTTCAATCTTATCTATGTGAAATATTTGGGTATTACACGG
>NW_018165025.1:1100-1448 GCF_001263595.1 Phalaenopsis equestris | reverse complement strand
AAAAAATCCTATCGAAAAGCCCTGGAAAAGTAGGGCCCGAGGTCTTTCCTAACAAACATAAAATGTCACTTTTGCGCTGTTTTTTCAAACCCCAAAGACGTAGGATTAATCAAATCAACTAAATGCTCTCCCAAATAAAGCTTGCAAATCTTCCCAAAATCCCAAAGTTGAAATAAAAAATCTTCCAACTTCCGCGTTAATCCACAACCTCACATATCAAATAAGCATAAAATCTTCCCATAAACCAAATAAATGCTCACGACCGGGGTTACTACAAAGAGATGAACAGCAGGTTATGCTCTCGGCCAGGGCGACAAAAAGGAAAGGGGGGAGCTATTAAAGCTCACG
>NW_018165025.1:0-1000 GCF_001263595.1 Phalaenopsis equestris | reverse complement strand
ATTACTTTTGATGATAGAACTGACATTTTATTGCTTCTATTAAATTTTCTGAAACTACCGAGCACTTGTTTTTGTTGAAAAGAAAAATTATTTTGTATTTATTCTCTATGCTTCAACATTTTTGAGGAAACGTTTATAGGAAAAAGTATTTGCTAGTTGTGCTCGGAGTTTTCACTAGAAACTAATGCTTGTCGATTTTCACAAATAAAAAGGAAAAAGTTATCCTCATTTGACTTTTTTACGTGAATGCCTTGTACTTTGACGGTAAACAAAGAAATTTCTTAAGCAGATTTAAGGAACAAAAGATGAAGTAGGAGATTTATTCACTTATTCTGATCCTCACCTAATCATAAATTCCTTGCAATAGTTTGGGAGGATCAAGCGCCTATTAAAGTGCATGCCTTGCAAAAAATTCTTGGTGTGAAAAAAATAGAGAAGTTTGGTGCTTATGTTGCCTAAGTTAAAGAAGAAAACTTCAAGTACTTCATATATTTGGTGCTGGAACGTTGAATTTTGCAAGGCCTTTGCTAATCCTTCTTTTAATGGTTCTTTGCTTTACTAAGTTATGTATTGATATAAGGACTTCTTTTATTATGTTTGTTGCTTTTGAACTTTTGAACTTTTGCAAATTTGCTTTGATAATGTTGTAACGTTATTGGCTTACTGATTACAAATAATTAATGCGTTGCTCTTTCGGAGATTTTGAGAATTTTTATTTTAATATGTTATCATTCGACTTAGCTTAAGAATGCAAAAGATCTAATTCTCATTTATGAGTTGGAGATTTGTCATCCTTCCAAAGTGCACATATACCATCGTAAGGTTGGTATCAAGGGCCTCGTTCAATCAAGCTTACCTCATTCTGAATTTGAAAATTTTTATTTCAAGACGAGCCAAGTTCGACTCTCATAAATAAGGATTGATTCAGGGTTTATTTTAAGTTATTTCTGTTATGAAAAACAACTACAATAAAGCGAAAAATGGAACGAGAAAAATTGCA
>NW_018165024.1:57169-58802 GCF_001263595.1 Phalaenopsis equestris | reverse complement strand
GAGAACTAAGTGTTTAAATGTATTTGCACTCGTTTGTGAATTAAAATAAGTTTGTTAGTGTGAAATTTTGTGTTTTTTTAGCCTCGAATTGAAATAGTTATCAAGGAGAATTTTGAGATAAAGGAGAGTTATAGGAAGTTGAAATTAGTCATTTTTAGTCATTTAAGTAGTTGAAATTAGTCATTTAAGTGCTATGAGACCATTTAGGGGTGGTTTACTTAGGCAAATAGTGCATTTTACTTTAATTTAAAATTTTTGAAAAGCATGCACTGGCGCCTAAGCGCCACATCTTATGCTTAAGCACGAGCAAACCTGAGGGTCAGGCACCTATGCGCCACTTACCCACGCTTAAGCGTTGGTTCATAAAAATCGTTTTGCGAACGGTTAAAAGTGAGATTTTGAGCCAGAAATCACCATTTTTAACGCCACTGTCACCTTCTTCCTCTCGAGTTCATGATTTTTTAGGTTATGACACATCTAAAGTGAAGGTTTCTTGGTAGAATCAAGTGAAATTTGCTAGATCCAAGTTCTTCGAGGTAAGAGCTTTACTTCTATGTAAAAATTTTGGATTTTCACCATGTATTTTAAGGACATTTGGAAGATTTCAAAAATTTACTTTTCACTATGAAAATTGCTTGGGAAGTTTATTTAGTGCTTTTGAAAGTTTATTTTAGTGATTTAAACTTGATTTTTAAAGTTATTGTTGGAATTTATCGAATTTATAGAATGACACCAGGAATGAAGAGGAGAAAAGGCAACGCCCCTTTCAATTCGAGTAAATTTGTTAGTTCAAAAGATCAAGATTGGTATAGTGATGTGTTGTAATCTCGTAAACTGATTCAGGAGCGATGTTTTAGAAATCCGGGTGGAGACGTAAAAAATTTAATTGTTCGCCGATAGTGGGAAAAATTCTGTTGTTTCTCAGCTGTGGAAGCTATAGTCTGTGGAAGCTATAGCTGCTGTGAGGGAGTTTTATGCAATTCTCCCTGAAGCTGAAGAAAATATAGTCATGGTTTGAGGGAAGTTGATACCTTTTTCGCGAAGGGTAATCAACTTGTTTTATCATTTACCACTAGATACATTATGTTTTTATGCAAATTATAGTCCTACTGAAGCAGATCTAGATGAGATTATTTCTTACTTGATTGTTGGGAGAGGACTTTGGAAGATTACTGAAAGGAGAGTTAACTTCCCAACTTTAAAGTTATCTGCACCTTCAAAGGCCTGGCACTATTTCATTTCTGCTCGTCTATTTCCAACCAATCATCTCAGTGAAGTGGCCAAAGAAAGAGCGACGTTGAACTATTTTATTCAAGAGGGAAAGCTCATCAACATTAGAGCTTTGAAATGTCAGACTATCATCAGTTCTACTACAGCTGTTACAACTGCAGGTCTGAGATTTGCTTCCTTGATCTTTTCTCTGTGTGAGCAGACTGGAGTTAAATATGATAGTTGGGAGGAAGTGTTATTACCTCTAAAGCTCATCACTAAGGTGAATGTGAAGACTTATTCAGAGCATTCAATTTTTGGCTGGGGAGGAGAATTTTCCAGAAGCTATGGAATGGAGAAGTCTGTTTCTTCTACCTCTGCTGCTTCTACATCTAGACCATCTACCTCACGTGCTTCTACATCT
>NW_018165024.1:55383-55935 GCF_001263595.1 Phalaenopsis equestris | reverse complement strand
TTTAAAAATTTCCAAACTTTAAGTTGGTCTCATTTACAGAATATTTTTTCTAAATTAGACTGCTACATTTCTAAATAAAAAATTTAGTAACTCCTAAAGAAACTCATATACATATCATACATATTTAGTTTTTAAAGATTGAAATGTCACTTGAGGACAAGTAACATTTTAAGTTTGGGTATTTTGATACACATCAAATATATAGTGTTTTTAGACATATTTTTATATCTATTTTTGAGATATTGCGCTTAAATGGAAGGCATTTTTGTGTTTTTCTTGCATATACAGATAAAAAGGGTGAAAAATGTATAACAGAGTGAAATCAAAACCTTCATATTTAGTGCTTTCATATACTTCTTGATTTAAATCCATACACATCAAATACCATCTTCATATACTTCTTGATTTTGTCAATCCAGATGTTAAAATTTGTTGTGAGAACATGTAAGAACCGGGCTGGTATTGTCTTAGTCAACAATTAGAAAGAATCACATGAGGTTGTATGAATGAGAATGTAGTTCATATGATTGAGTGCAAATAAATAGGGAAATA
>NW_018165024.1:49400-55327 GCF_001263595.1 Phalaenopsis equestris | reverse complement strand
GTTTATTATTTTAGGTTATGATACGAGATGTTAGCTCCCATGTGGAGGGAATCGAGGGAACTCTAGAGTGAGAGCTAGTATCTTCCTCATCAAGCCGGTCTTCAGAACTATTCAAAATTTAAGTTAGCCAATGTTTTTTATAGCATCTCGAGTAAGGTTAAAGTAGTATTGCTCCTATTTGGCATAACATAATTTGCATACTTCTACAACATAATTCCTATACTTATTATTGATTCATAACAAGAAGAAAGATATTTTCATATTTAGTGCTTTTCTTTTATAAAAACTCTAGTTATCTTTTTAAATTGTTATTGTTTTATCAAAATATTGAAAATACTAATAATATTTAAATTTCATTACTGAAAAAATCATCTTTAGTTTGAATAATTATATTTTTATTAAAAATAGAAAGTTTGTTGTTAAATAGTGCATATTGCGTCTTCTCTTTGTGGGTTCGATATTCAGGTTTTAATAAAAAAGTTTATATTACTTGATAACGATATGTATACTTGTGTAGTATCCCAATATATATAAATTAAAAATTAAATTCTTAATTTTCTTCAGGATCAATTTTTTGGTTTTGTTGCAAAGTAAAGAAAATATAAGTGAAATAAAATATGAATTATTGTTTACTGTGCATATTAGCAGTATACAGGGATCAATTCCACGATTCCTTCGTTCTGGTACCACTATTTTTATTTGAACTTACCTAGCCTAAATGACTTGTTAAACTCATTTAAACATGGGAGAGCTTGTTAGCAACAGTAGATTACCTCATCTAAGAGACTCCCGTAAATTTAAAAGGATGTATTATGAGATTTTTTTTTGGTTATTTTGTTTTGAAAATGTTGTTTAATTTTAAAAAATGGTTTTGTATTTTTCAGTTTTGGTACATGTTTTGCAGGTGAAGTAAATAAATGCAAGTAAGAAAATGCTATAAAGTAAATAAATAAAATTGCATTGCAAAAAATGTAAATGTGTACCTGGGCCTTTGCTACCACTGCATGGTTAGCACCATAAAAAAGAATATATTTGCATGTAATTTAAATAAATTATAGGAAAGTAAAAGGAAGCATCTGGTACGGAGAAGTTAGAAAAACTAGTCATAGAAAACACGAGTAAAATCAAAACCGTAGTGACATATGAAAGATCGGGGCTGGGCGTAAGAAATTGGTAAAGGTGGTCAGACTGTGTGCTTCCCAACCTTAAGTGAGAGCTGCTAACTCGATAATCTACAGAGGGCAGTCCTAACCTTGAGCCTAGTGATTAACCGTGGACCTTTATAAGTTTTTAATTTGAATTTAATTTTCATGCATATAAAATTTATTTTATCATGCAAAAGTGATTTTTGTTTGAACAATTTTGTAGAATGGTGCAGTCCACAGGTTAATCAATCTAATCAAGCTAGAACTACAAACGACATAAGAGTATCGGGGGCAATCATCTTCTTAAGAGTCATCAAATAGTATCATCGGTCCTAATCTTTTCCTTTTAATAAAGGTCCTGGAGGTAAAAGATATTATTCTAAAATCCTACATTGTATCCCTCGTTTTAGCACACATTAGCATTATCATCATCGCCCTAACCACATAGACCCTAGAATTACACAAGCCCGATGATTTATATGTGGAAAAAACAAATATTCCCAGTTTTTCACAAGGATTTAAATACCTTAGAGAAGACTCAAATCCTTAAGCATTGGGTCAATAAATATAGGATAAGTAGTTTAAGGTTTTTTTTTTTATTTAGGTGAATTAACGGGTCCCGAGGCATAACTTGGTGGGGCCCTAAAGGTTTAATGGATTTTTTAACAAAGTATAATAATTCTAGAATTCCTTCAAAATATCCAAAAGATCATAAAAGTGTTCCGGGCATAACCCTAAGCAACTTTTAGAACCTTTTGAAACATTTCGAGTTCATTTGGACTTATTATGTTGTTCAATTAATTATCCAAAGTTAGATTTAGTTTCAATAATTTAATACACTCTATGCTTAGTTAACAACAATATTTTAATTTTCCCAAGAATGGGGTATTTCAAATGTTGACTTAATGTTTCATTTAAGAGCTATGTGGGTGGGTACTCTTAGGGCAAGCTCAAAGTCATTATGGATTTAATACCCTAGATTAAAGTCACGCTTATAACATTTAAAAGTGTTCATTAATTAATCATGTTCCTCTTTTATATTCCTCATTGAAGAAGTCCAAATGTTAGATCTAGTTTACTACTAAGCCCTTAAATTCAATTTGCAGGATAAATCTATAATAATAAAAAATGTTTAAATGAAATGGAATTTAATCTTCATTAAAATCATGTTTATCACCAACTAGGGGCTTCAAATTGGTGGGTTATTATATTCCTAGCTTAAGCCCACTACCTTAAGATCATCCAATTAGGATAACCTCTGAGTCACAATAATTTACAAAATTACAATTTTACCCTTATTCAGAAAAGGTGGCAAATTGGTTTTTACCACTTAACTCATTATGTTTCTAACATTCAAAAGAGTTTATTATGATTGAAATTATCCATTTACCCCTTTGGTTAACCTAAAATTTAATTAGGGTATCAAAATCTCAAAATTACCATTTTACCCCTCGGGCCTCTCCACTTCATAACTCATTTAATACAACTCAAATGACTTCAAAATTTTTATGGTACTCCACTCATGGGTCAATTAAATTATCAGAGGAGAAATTACGATTTCCTAATTTCTATTTACTTTATATATTTATTTTTAGCTCAAAAATAGGATTTTCAATATTAACTTATTTAATCAATCAAAGTAAAGCTCTTGTTCAAGGAAAAACTATTGGAGGTTCATTTAGGTCAGAGGACCATTTGGGAAAAATTCATAATTTTTTAAATTAAATTTTAATTACTATAATTATTTAATGATTTTAGTGATTAATTAAATAGAAAATATATTTTTAATTTTAAAAAATATTTTTTATATTTCTATTAAATTTCTCTAAGTTTATAAAACTCAGAGAAATAAACTTTTCATTCTATGATTTTTATTTTATTTTTTGTAATTATTTTAATGAAAAATTAAGAAAAATATACTTTTAGCATTTAAAAATACATAAAAAAATTAAAAAAGTTAAGAAAAATATTTTAAGGGGTCCTAAGTGACCAGGGAACAATTAGAAACACTTTTGGACATTTTCATTTTTTTGTAATTTTTAATTATTTTTTAATTATTTTTATCTTAAGAAGTAGTTAAAAAATAAAGTATTTATTTTAAAATAAATTTAATTTTTTTCTAGGTGCCCATGATTAAAAAGAACTCAAAAAATCACTTTTCATAATTTTCATAAATATAGTTTAGTTATTATAATTTATTTAATGCAAAAATGTCATTTAATTTGAAAAAAAAGCTTTAGTATTAAATATAGCTCAAATGGACTTCAATTTCTTACAGAATGTTCAAATGACTGATATTTATAGTGTGAAACCAATTTTGTTAATTTTTGTTATAACAATATGTTCATTTAATTTCTTACAAATTTTTGACACTTAGTTAGCTAGAAAGTTATGCACAATCATTTAAATATATTTTATATTTTTGTAGAGTGATCTGACCACAGGAAACCTATCAAAACAAAACTCATATTTTCTTATTAATATTTTAATTTATGTAATTAATTTAATCCAAAATGGGCCAATAGACTTGAAAATTAGGGTTTCAGAGCTAGAGGTATCCTTTGACCTTGGAAAAATTAGGAGACATCCTCACTGTCATGAGCAATCAATCCCTAAAGTTTCAAGGCATGGTGATTAATGTTTACTTGATTAAAATTAAATTATTCTAGTGACTATTTAATTAATTAAAAATCAGAGACATGTCATATAATTTTTTTTTAAAATCCACATTATTCTCCTCTGTTCACTAAGTAAAAGTGTTTTTTTATTTTATTTTTATAAATTTTCTACGCCAAGTTATGAATTTTTGATGGTTCATTATTTATTTAAATAAAAAATACCCTATTTTTCTACTTATCCACACGACAACCAACTCATCCTAGGCAGCTCCTAAGCTCCACGCGGCGCACTCCCATTCATTGTGCTTTCCACCTAGACTTGCAATGTGGCCCGCAATTCACGAACACATCTTCCGTCCAATGAAATCTGACTTTTCCATTCAATACACACGTGATCGAACAGTCCCTGGTCATCGTCCCCAACTGACCTAACCTGAGAACCATATAACTTCTAGACCTAAGATCTCACTCGATACTCATCCAAATCACATGGGATTTATTCTTCTAGCTTCATCTAGATAAGACAAACTTATATATATGGCTACAATCGTATGAAATACATGTTCACTTCACAATTAATGAAACCAAGGGAAAAATTAACTTTTCCCAAGAGGTGATGCTTCTACTGGATGCTTGTGGAAAGTCCAACGAACCTCCTTGGAGTCTTGAATTGAACTGGTGCAAGGTATAGATATGATTTCGATCATAGGGTGGTGTGGCCTTGTTCTAAAGGAGGGTTAGAGGGCTCAATAGATGGGGGTTATGATGGGGAACTTGCTCGTTTGGCCTGGGGAAGCTCTTAGAAGTTTTAGTTTGAAGTTTTATGAAATTTTACGTAATGACAGAAAATGACCCTAGTTTTGGAGATTTAAATTAAGCTTGGACTGTGGATTTTAGAGGGGAAAAATGGTGGGATTAAACTTAGAAAGGCTGGAGGAAGCTCTGTGGGCAATTTGGAAGGCTCTCCCTAAGTAATTGACAACTCTCTCCTCATGGCTGTGATAGGGGAGGTCTAAAGAGAGGGGAAGCTAGAGCTTAATTGGCCAAGCTAGGGGGTGGAGAAAAGAGCTTAGGTGGAGGGCTGAATGACACCAGTGGCCAATGGGAATGGGACACTTTGGATGGGTGCAAATTTGATTTGGTCCATGGGTGAGGCTTCTCATTTTTGGATTTTCTGATCACTAGGCCAGCCATCTAGCATAGGAGAGGTGGATAGCTGGCTTAGGGAATTAAGGAGGAGGTTTAATGAGGTTTAGAAAAGAAAGCATGATTGATTAACATCTCTAAACACTACAAGCCCAATTTTAGTGGTGGGTACAAGGTCTTCAATGACTTGAGTTTGCCCTAAGGGTACTGTCGGCGTTATTTTTTTGGTTGGAGTTGCCCGTAAGAAGCTATCGGTCACCCGAATAGAAATCCCTTCGCCCGCTTTAGAAGGACACTTTAATTTACATATATATTTAGTTTTGAAAAAATATGAAATCAAACTGACCCCATATTTTTCATAGTTTAAATGAAAGAGCACTGTACCTCAAATCCTGTATCTATCCCAAAGGATAAACACAAGACTTGAGGATGAAGCCTGACACAAGATATGACTTCCATTTGGTCTGCGAAACCGTTTATATTTTCCGACAAGTTCCCCTATTTAATATAAATAATTAAATAGGGTTTGTATTAAGCTGGGTTCGGACATCCTTCCTGTAAGGGCAAGCCCCTATAGTTAATTACATCTTAAATGACTGAAGTCACTTAAGAAGACTCTCGTTAAAAATCAAGAAATATTATCTTCAAGGAATTTCAAGGGGTAGGACTTTTCAATGAAATCAGACATAGAGGTGTGAAAGGAGATTGGTTCAAATTTGGAACATTTTGTTATAGAGTCCAAAGGAGGAAGAATTAGGGGATGTCATGAATCCAGAGGAGAACCCTGGTGACTTCCCAAGCTATCCTAATGTTTGGCTTCATTTCTGAGGAGAAATATTTAGGTGTTTCATCCTGCCAATTTTATTAGTTAGGGCATACATTCGTGTGAAACTATCACACAAATAGCCTGGAAGATGTGAGGATTTAGATCGTGACAAACGACAACCTTGGAATCTTAAGACAAGTTAGGGCTTATATTGTATAGCAGGGCTATACAAAGGCCTAAAGATAAGGTGAG
>NW_018165024.1:47913-49142 GCF_001263595.1 Phalaenopsis equestris | reverse complement strand
TCGCCTTCCCATTTGCGTCCAACTCAAGCTTTAGGAGCTGTCTCCCTCCCGTTTGCCCCCATATACGGTGTGAGGCCTCCGGCCTCCTTCCTGTCTCCTTCGCCACGAACCAGCTATCATAATGAGAGAGATAAGACGTGTGAGGGAAGT
This sequence comes from Phalaenopsis equestris, assembly GCF_001263595.1. Taxonomy (NCBI): domain Eukaryota; kingdom Viridiplantae; phylum Streptophyta; class Magnoliopsida; order Asparagales; family Orchidaceae; genus Phalaenopsis; species Phalaenopsis equestris. The sequence goes on along the minus strand of NW_018165024.1, from coordinate 48,992 downwards.
GCGGAGGGAAGCACAGGGAGGATTGATCTTATTCCCATGGCTTATGGGGCCATCCGAGCGAGCTATTCGAGCAAGGGTTGAAGTGAAAGGGAAGCGGGATTTAGAAAATAGTTGAAATGGGAAGGAAGTGGGATAGAGCTTTTCTTAGTCGATTTCAACTGCTATCGGCTAGGTCAAAATCTTTATTCATATATGTATTGATGCTCTCACAAAATGATTTCTAATTCTTTCTCCTCCTTAGTCCCTATTTAAATTAGGCTCTGTTTGGCACAGCTGCAGCTGCCCAGCTTTTTAGTTGTAGCTACGCTACCCCAAGAAGTTGCTGTGGGGAAGCCGCTGCGCGGAAGCTAGCTATCTGTTTGGTGCAGCTGTGTGAAAACAGCTGCAGAACAGTTGTTTCTGGAAAAATGATCATTCTGCCCTTGTTTGATAAAACTATTTACAAGAGGACTGTAACAATGAAATTTTTGAAACTCCAGAAGCAAAATTTATTATGTTATAAATTAGTGAAACTTCAAAGTGATGGACCTCATGGACCTCATCTTAAGGATACCTAAAGATAGAAACCTTCACAACAATCAAAGCAAAATATGACCAGCTTTTAACACAAATTGTTGAGCCCAGCTTGTTCCCGGCTTGTTAAAGTTCATCCCAAACAAAAAAAGCTTTTCTTATTTCTGTTATACTACGTATATATCCAGAATGCTCAAAATACATTGAGTATATATCTGGATATCAAAATTTAATGCAATATTCTAACAGGGTATGAAAATAAATAGAATGAACAAAATAAATAGAATGAGATAACGACATCTGAATGTATTCAGATTTCACCAACTCCACCGGCATTAAAATAAATAGAATGCGCAAAAAAACAGCAGATATATAGATGGCAGTTAAAGACCATCTTAATTGTGACAATTACTCAAAATAACATTTACATACATGCCACTCAATTCTGAAGTATTTACATATCTAACACATACTCGATTGATTTGGTTCGGATTCATAAACACATTCATTTATATGCTCCTCACTTCATTTTTTTTTAAATTTATTCAACTATAAATTTAAAATTC
>NW_018165024.1:37408-45373 GCF_001263595.1 Phalaenopsis equestris | reverse complement strand
CTGCTCAAACTTATAATCTGAGGGTCTGATGATATGAGAGGACAGACTAACAAGTGCGCTCAATCCGATTGAGAAATACCTGCTTATTGTTTCTGATGAGTGTTGAAATTGCTCCATTGCTTCTCATATAGACTCATTTTGGGATAATATGAACAGTGTTAATGTGAGCACCTCACGTAGATTGGTCCTTGAAGATCCATGAAGATCGTAAGATCCTATGAGTAAGTTTAGAAGATCGATAAATATTGTATGACTCATATGAAACATATTGCAGAATCGTGTTGGGTGCTCCGCAAGCAACTCTCCAACCCATTTGTCACCAATATAAGAAGATGTCATGCCTGGCGACCGATCAATGTACGTGTTATAATACTCTTATATCAAACATATTGCAGTCAGAAACATCCATCTTCACTTTCTTCTGTGTGTATCCATGTGGGCCTCCATCCGTCTTCTTCTATTTGCATTCATAGTGATGGGTATCCCTAAATGTTTCCCCTAAACATTTATCATTTACATGAGAGTTGGTGATAATAAAAAAAAGAAATGTTTGCAAATAATTAGGAAGGTACAACAGAGTTCACAAGCACAACTCTAGAAAGAAAAAAATAGATAATGCAGTGTAAATATTCTTGTGATGAAAAATATAAAAAAATATCAATTGTTCAAACGATTATAAAAATGTCGAATATATGCCACTCTGCGGGCGGCAGACATCTGCACAAAGAAATCCCTACGGACCGGGTCCTCTAACAATTCTGCTGTTAATAGATACAACTCTTCATCTACACAAATTTTGGCTATAGCACTTAGGATTTCAAGTGCCTCCGTTATAGTGCTTGAATGAGAAGCCTGACATTCTGCTTTAAAACAAGAAATCGCCTCAGATAGCTCATTTTTTAGGGAAGAAGCACCGGATTTTATTTTATCAACAACCCTATGACGTTTGGAACGTTAAATGGTTTCAAATTTGTTCTGATCTGGGCTAGGGACGTCAATGAAATCAACTGAACCTCTAGGGGTTCCCAAATTCACGACATTGTCAGCGAACCCTGTCTCACATGGGCTACATGCATGGTTCCCCATTGCAACCACTCCACCAAACATGCGGTCGAGTTTCTCCTAAAATTCAGGCTCAATTGCTGAAAGCTTAAACTTCTTTGTAGCAGGAACAACCTACACATAAATTGATAAACACCAAATTAGAATAAAATATAATGTAACAAAATGAAGAAGTTTATAAACAAAGCTCACTGCAAGTCTTTCAGCCCACCATTCCTCAGATGCATCAACTGTTCGCTTCACTAGATCCCAACCAATGCAGGTAAACCCCCTTTTCAATTCCTTCCAAATTTTCCATTCCTTCTTCATTTGGTCCCACTTATTCTTCAATTGCAACTTGTCATATTCTCTGCCTGTACATTTCTTGAAATTTTTTATAATATTTTGCCACCCTTCTTTATTGAAATGTGTCATTGGCCTTGTCGTTGGCCTATCTCCTTGTTCAATCTCTTTAGGACAAAGATCCCAAAATATAATTTTCGTATCTTTTTCTCACAATGAGGGTGTAACAACCTCTTTAGGCTTACTATCACTGTTATTACTAAACAAGACAAAGTCACGAAACACAACAATAAAATCAATTAGAAAGTATAATAAAGTAAATTTTAGGTGTTAGATAGTTAGGGAATACGCAGTTATTAAATATAACTTCACATATAATAAGCCTAAATCCTAAAGCAAAACATAAAAGGAATGAATGGAATAGAAAAAAAGGTTCTTAAAGCAAACCCCCATTTTGAGATGACAAAAGGATTTCTGATCATAGGATGAAAGTGAGCGGCTCCAAAAACTATGTCCGACGCTCAAAACTTGCTCAATAATTACTCAACATTTAATTAACTAAAAATCAAAATTGATTGGCTTCAACTCAAAGAAAGCTTTCTCAAAATTCATTCGATGACAACAGGTTTTCTGATCAGACGATGAAAGTGAATATATTAAACTATGTCCGACACTCAAAACTTTCTTAATAATTGCTAAAATTTTAATCAAACAAAATAAAAAATTGCTTGGCTTCAACTCAAAGAAAGCTTCCTCAAAATTCATTCGATTTAACTCAAAATTGAGTTTATATAATTAGTTTGGCTAATCTATAACTACAGAATAATATCAACAACAGCAACTCGTAGCCTGAATTATCCAAAGAAGCCAAACTAGAGTGGGAGGAACGCATGAAAAATTGCATTCTCATAAGCACATTATAACAAGTATGATCCAAATTAAAATTATAAAATACAAAACAAGAGAAAAACCCTAATAAACACAGCTAATTTAAGTTGCCTTAATCATTTATTTTCTCACAACCTCCAATGAGCAAAACTCATAAATCTCCTTCACAACTAACCAGCTTAAAGTTTGGCTCTAATGAAAATAGTATTTGACATTCATTGAGTAGATTAAGACATAAATTTTACATTTACTGAAATGGAACCTAAGAATCATCATAAATACGTTTCTCGTGTTAGTGTATAAAATATTTATAAAATCCGCCATCAATCGTAAACACAAGAGAAACTTCAAAGAATGCCTGGCAAACAACTGCTAATAAGATGGGATTACCTGCCTCGTTGGTCCTAATCAAGGAACAAGAGCGGATGCGGCGACACCAGGCGAAGCGAGATGGTGAGGCTTGGGAATTGGTTCCTAGTCGAGGAACAAGAATGAAAATAAGGGGAGACAAGCGAGGAAGAAGAATGGGTGCTACGTGGTCGATGAAGAAGAGCGGGGAAGAAGAACAGGGGGAAGAAGAACGGGTTGCAGTCCTTGTCGAGGAAGAAGAGCGGGGAAGAAGAACGCGGTGGGAAAGAAGAACGGGCTGTGGTGCTGGTCGAGGAAGAATAGCAGGGAAGAAGAACAAGGGGAAGTTGCGGTCCTAGTCAAGGAAGAAGAAAGGGGAAGAAGAACGCAGAGAAGAAGAACCTGGTTAAGGAAGAAGAGCGGGGAAGAAGAACTGTTGACGAGCCGCAGGATTTGGAGGAAGAAGAACGCGCGTGAGAGAGGGCGGGACGAGGTTTTTTTGCTAGGGGCAAAACAAGCGTTTTACACCATGCGAAAGCTGTGCCGTGGGGTTGATACCTCTTTCTGCTTCTCTTCCACTTTAAATTCCTTCTATCACGTTGCTTCGAGCCAAACAAATTTTTTTCGCGATTCAGTGCCACAAAGCTGCAAAAAAGCGGCCCCAAACGGACCCTTATAGAGGTAACGATGCCCTAACAAAATGAAGTCTTCTAAATTTCAAATTATTATAACGGTAAGATGCTTTGCTTTTTTGATTTTTTGGTGAAATTTTTCAAATGGGAATTGAGATATGAGGGCGAGAAAAAAGAACGAAATTATGTCGTCTTCCCCCTTTCGTTCCCTGTTTTGTTAGAGAAAAGGAAGAATCATGGTATAAATCATGAATGCTAGGCTACAGTGCCTTTGATTCAGGCATTAAATATATCATAAATATATCTTTTAATTTGTATTATTTCTAATTTTCAACCATTCAACTAATACTCTTGAGTTTATTTGAAGAATTTTCCCCTTCTCTCATCACCATTTTTTGTTTGCGGAGCAAAGGAAGATTAGTCACCTACACCACCTAAGGAAAAACAATATGAAATATAATTTTTTTTGTCTTTTCCTCCAAAATTCAATGTAATTGTTGGCTACAATGATGTGAAGAGATCCAGTGACAGAGAAGAAATTGAAAGAACAAGACGATGCACGACCTCATTTGTAAAGTAATTGAATTGGGCTCATTTAGAAAGGCCCAGGCAAATCATTAAAGTGTCTTAACTATTGTAATGTATTGTTGTCAATATGAAATTGTTTGTAAGCTTTATTTGTCAAGAAAATTATCATTGTCAGTATCAAAGCATTTGTAAACTTTGCTTGTCAAGAAAGTTGTCCAGAAAATTATCGTTGTAATTGTTGGAGTGTAATGTGTTGTTGTCACTATCAAGAATCCTCTTAATTTATCATCTAGCATTGTTCCAAAATAAATTATGCATCTTATAATATGTATCACCCAAAATCCATCGAGAAATAAGCTAACTATGGCATACATAGGGAGATATTGTGTTGTCTCAAGACATATTTCCTTCTTTTAAATAATGTTATAAACTGCAACGAATGTACTAAGGATTGGGTGATTTGATCAAGATAAAAGTCGTTGGAAATCTTATTAGCTTTCCAACAAAATAGAAATCACTCAGGCCCGTTAGGAAACAAGCTAACTATGGCATAAATAAGGAGTCAGTGTGCAGTCTCAAATCAGATTTCTTTTACTAGGAATTGAATCATTTACTGCTACAATGAAAATCTTATAGCAGCTGTGTTGAGAAATTAAGGGCAAAGAAAAACAGTAATCGACACATAAATTAGGGGCGAAGGAAAATAGTAATCAACACAAAAGAGAACATAATACAGAATACAGAATTCAGTGATTTAGAGATAATCCCTAGAGTTACATACAAGCCAAATTTATAACCCTATAAAGCACATAAAAAGGAAACATTGAGTACAATATGTAATTATCAAATTACCTCTATACCACAGCCCCAACCCGCATAAGGAAACTCCCCCGATTGGACAGATCATTCCGCTCCACTCCGCTCGTGGGCTCCGCTCCGCTCCAGCATCTGTCCCATTTATGGTATATGAGTCATACCTAACATATATGTCATATTCGTTGAGTGCGATTCAATGTACAGATTCAGATTCAACATGTTCTTATAATAAGATACCTATTTGTAAAACTCGTTAATTTAGAGATAATGTTAGAAGAAGACGTGAAAAAAACATTATGTGAATTATTAAAATAAATATTTATAATTTTATAAAAAAAAATTTTCTAACTGTCACAATGCAACTGAACTCCACCTTGCTCAATGCCCAGTTCCTTTACTAGCCCAGTAAGCCATAAGGCTTCTTTAGCAGCTTCAGCTACTGTCATGTACTCAGCTTCAGCTGTAGATAATGCCACAATAGACTGAATTGTTGATTTCCGACATATAGGTCCTCCACCAAGAGTAAACACATACCCAGTTGTAGACCTTCTGCCATCTAAATCACACGCATAGTCTGAATCAACATACTCCACAACTGAAGGATCATTCTGTTGATTGCCAAAAATAATTCCATGTTCTACAGTACCCTTCAAATACCTGAAAATCCACGTGACTACTTCCTAATGTCACCTTCCAGGTTTAGTCATGTATTTGCAAACTTGACTAACATGAGCGAAATCAGGACGAGTACATATCATTGCATACATCAAGCAGCCAACTGCACTGACATATGGATCCTTTGCCATGTCGTCCATTTCTGTATCTTTCTTAGGACATTATTCTGAAGAAAGCTTAAAATGATTTGCCAAAGGAGTGCTCACAGGCTTTGCTTTGCTCATCTCAAACCTTTCCAGTACTTTCTCAACATAACCTTGTTGAGATAAACATAATCATCTTGAGCCTCTATCTTGATGAATCTCCATTCCAAGAATCTTCTTCGTAGGACCCAAGTCTTTCATGTCAAATTCTTAGCTCAATAAAGCTTTCAAACCACGGAAATCATTCATATTCTTTGAGGCAATCAGTATATCATCAACATACAGTAACAGAAAAATAATAGAACCATCATCAAGGCTCTTCACATAAATACAACAATCATACTCAAATCGCCTCTAGCCAATCTAAATCATGTAGGAGTCAAACCTCTTTTACTATTATCTTGGAGACTGTTTCAACCCATAGAACGATTTCTTTAATCTGCAAACCAGATGCTCCTTTCCAGGTTAAGTGAACCCTTCTGGTTGCTGAATGTAAATTTGCTCCTCCAGATCACCATACAAGAAAACAGTTTTAACATCCATCTGCTTTAAATGCAAATCCCAAATGGCTACTAATGCAAGCACTGCCCTGATTGAAGTATGTCTAACCATAAGAGAAAAGATTGCATCATAATCTATCCCCTTCTGTTATGAAAATCCCTTTATAACCAACCGAGCCTTGAAATTTTCCCCTTCTTTTTCTGATATTGATGGTTGTCATTTGCACCCAATAGTCTTCTTTCCCTTTGGAAGCTGAACTAGATCCCATGTGCAATTTTTCTACAAAGACTCCATCTCCTCAACCATTACACCCATCCATTTCTCTTTCTCTTAGCTAGTGATAGCTCCTTGAAAAGTGGCTGGATAACGCTGCTGATGAGAAGTGCACATGAGACTAAGTCTTCATAACCTAATCTGCTAGGAGGCCTTACATTAGTGTGTCTCTGTCTATCTCTGCTAGATTATAATTCTGTAGATCATCTGGAATAGAATCACCAGGTATTGGATTTGAACTTTCACCTCTCTCAGAAGCTACTGGCTGCTGTTCTAAATCCATCTGCACTGCATCTGAAATAGAACTTTTCTCTGACACATTGTCTTGATTCTGTTGTAACATAAACTGCTCATATAAAATTGCATCTCTACTGATCACCATCTTCTTTGCAATCGGATCTCAAAACTTGTATCCTTTCACACATTTCATATAGCCTAGAAAGATGCACATTCTGGATTTTGCATCAAGTTTTGATCTTTCATCTCTAGGTACATGCACATAAGTAGGACAACCAAAAATCTGTAAATGATCAAATTTAATTGGATTACTTGTCCATACCTCTTCTATGACCTTGCCACCCAATGATGCTCGAGGTGATTTATTGATGAGATAGCATGTCATATTCACAGTCTCTGTCCAGAAACTCTTAGGAAGCCCTGCATTCAATTTCAAGCGCCTTGCCCTTTCAGTTAAGGACCAATTCATCCTTTCTGCCACATCATTTTGCTGTGGTATCTTATGCACCAAAAAAAGCCTTTGAATCCCATGCTCCTCACAGAACTTTTGAAACTACGAATTTGTGTATTTTGTGTCATTATCAGACCTCAAATACTTTATCTTTCTGCCAATTTAGTTCTCCACCTCAGCTTTCCACAGCTTAAATTTAGAGAAGACTTTGGATTTTTGCTGTAAGAAATACACCCAAACTTTCCTGGAGAAATCATCAATAAAGGTAACGAAATACTGAGATCCTCCCAATGACAACTCCCTAGTAAGGCTTTTATTGACCAGAAGAAATTTGTTGAGATTTTCATACCAATTTTATTTTGTTTTTGATCATATTGCACTTTAAAGAAAGGTAATTTTGATGTTTTATTGTAGGAATGATGAATTAGGGTCATTGGAGCAAAAAGATGAAAAAAATAGCAAATTTCGAGCGAAAAGGGCCAAAATGTGCAGAATTGAACTAGGGTGCTGACGGTGCCATCGACCCCACCGACGGTGAGATTTTCTCGAGACTCCAGAATTAATTCATTAAGAAGATCTGCCAACGGCACCCTCGAGGCCGCCGACAGCAAGCTCGATGGTTATGCCTAATCAGGCTTTGAATAAGGCCAAATTTTGAAGGGATGCTTAGGCAACTCTTGGGAAAGCTTTGGAAAAGCTCATCCACAACTTTAAAAGACTATTTTGGCCGAAAATTAGAGACAAGAGAGAGTTCCTGGAGGTTAGAAAGGCTCCAATAGTGTGAGGAATTCTGTGAGAGATTGTAAGAGTAGAGGGGAAGTGATAGATTTCTTCCTCCTTGCTACTTCAAAGAGAAATTTTTTGTGTTGTAAAGAAAGGAAGAGATTCAAAGGAACTTCGAGGAGTGTTCTTAGGGAGAAATTAGAAATAAGCTATTTACTTGTTGTAGTTTGTATGCTGTAGTTTGTGTGAATTTGAATTTATATATGAATATCGAGCTTTGTTGTGTTTTTCCCATGAGATCTGAGTAGTTTTCTCTGTCTTTCTCATTGTCTTGAGATTTGTGAAATGATGATTTTAATTGGTGAAGCCATGAAAATGTTTAAGAAATTGTGAAGATCTTTTCACT
>NW_018165024.1:35455-37313 GCF_001263595.1 Phalaenopsis equestris | reverse complement strand
AGGGAGGTCAAAACCCTTGGCAGTTGGGTGCAAATAAATAGGGAAATAATATTATCGGGCATAGAATTGGAGATTTTAGAGCGACAGACTAAAATCCCCAATTCGGTCTTATCGTTTGGGTGCTGAAGTGTAGATGTTAGCCCTCAGGCGAGGGGAACGTGAGAGCTCCGAAGTGAGAGCCGGTATCCTCCCAGCCTAGCCGCAGATTCAAAAAACAAGCGTAGGATTATTCAATGTTCTTTTTGCCTGGACCAAAGTGTAAAGAATAGGTATGCTCCTATTTGGCACAATATAAATTAAACTAAGTAATTCACTTTATCCATTCATTATAATTTCTTGACAAGGAGAATGATGCTTTCTTATATATTGAATATCACATTTAAACCTTCATTAAGATCATTCGTAATTTAATAGTTATTAAAATTTCATATTTATTGCAATTGCCTATTAGTGATAGATAGGCAAATTGAACTTCGTTGTTGTGATTAAAGTATTGTTTTTTTCTAAAATCTTAGTTCATAGATTTAATCCTACTCCTTATGGGATCGATATCTAGGACTCCATTAGAGCCCTATGATACTTGAGTGATACATATACTTGCGTTGATAAGTGTGACTTTACAATTATTAAATATTTATTACATCCATATTTATCTTATATTTTTAAGAATATATAAAGTTACGGTCAAGTTTTTGGCGCCATTGTTGGGGAGTGAGTGAGTGAGTAATGGACAAATTAGGATTATTAGAAAATTTTTACTTGAATTTCAACTTATTTTTATATTTAGTTAACTATATTACTGTGCACTGATTTCAAATTGTATGCATAAATTTGGACCTGAAAATCTTATACCCTACGATTCAGAATTAGAATGCACTGTTAAGAAGAATTAAAAGATTAAGAAGAGAACCTAGAAATTCTGATATAATGGAAAACAACATGAACAATCAAGAAATAGAGAATGAACACAGAAAATGAACACCAACCTAGACCCCTATGAGATTATGCAAATCCTACAGCAGATGAAATTCACTTATCTATCCAAAATCTTGATGTAGCTACTAATTCATTTGAGCTTAAACCTACTATTATCCAAATGGTACAAAACAATCAATTTGGAGGTACGCAAAATGAAGATCCTAACTTACACCTCACTAGTTTGTTAGAACTGTGTGCTACTTTTAAATATGACAGAGCCTCAAATAATGTTGTTAGACTTAGACTTTTTCCTTTTTCACTGAGGGATAAGGCTAAGATGTGGATAAATTCCTTAACACCAAGATCTATTAAAACTTGAGGAGAACTTTCACAGAAATTTCTATCCAAATATTTCCCTCCATCCAAAACTGCTTAACTTAGAATGACATAACATCGTTCTATCAGATTGATAAAGAGTCAATATATGAAGCTTGGGAGAGATTTAAAGATCTTCTTAGGAAATGCCCTCATCATTCGTTACCAGATTGGTTGATAATTCAAACTTTTTATAATGGGTTAGTGGGATCTTTTAGGTCGATTATAGATACTGCTGCTGGTGGTTCTTTAATGTCGAAACCTTTTGATGAGGCTTATTCATTAATAGAAGAGATGACTATCAACAATTTTCAATGGCCCTCTGAAAGGGTGAATCCTAAAAGAGTAGCTAGTATCCATGATTCTGATGCAATATCTATGTTAGCTTCGCAGATTGCTACAATATCAAAGAAAATAGATCACTATGGGATGAGTTATTCTCCAACACCTCCTATGATGGAAGAGAATTTATCTGGGCAATTTGTGGATGTTCAACCTTCATATGAAACTTTAAATGCTATTAATAGACCCAATAACCCTTATTCGAACTATTATAACCCAGGTT
>NW_018165024.1:33184-33733 GCF_001263595.1 Phalaenopsis equestris | reverse complement strand
AAAGGAGGAGTGACTGTTGAAACAAAAGAAAATAATGAATTAATACCTATCAGACAAGTTACTGGGTGACGTATTTTCATTGATTATAGAAAATTAAACACTGCCTCCAGGAAAGATCACTTCCCTTTACCCTTTTTAGATCAAATATTAGATAGACTTGCAGGGCACAAATATTTTTATTTTTTAGATGGATATATTGGTTACCATCAAATTCTTATTGCTCCTAAGGATCAAGAAAAGACAACATTTACTAGTCCTCTTAAAACTTTTTCTTTTCTATGAATGTCTTTTGGATTATGTAATACACCTGCAACATTCCAGAGATGTATGATGTCCATATTTAGTAAGTTAATTGATGATGGATTGAAAGTATTTACGGATGATTTCTCTATATTTGGAACAACATTTGACGCATGCTTAAATTACTTGGAAAAAATTTTAGAGTTATGCAAAAGAACTAATTCAGTTCTGAATTGGGAGAAATTGTGTTAGGGCATAAAATTTCGAAAGAAGCTATGGAAGCAGACCCTGCAAAAATTCAATTTATAT
>NW_018165024.1:13454-33084 GCF_001263595.1 Phalaenopsis equestris | reverse complement strand
ACTGAATATTTTTTCTAAATTAGACTGCTACATTTTTAAATAAAAAATTTAGTAATTCTTAAAGAAACTCATATACATATCATACATATTTAGTTTTTAAAGATTGAAGTGTCACTTGAGGACAAGTAACATTTTAAGTTTGGGTATTTTGATACATAAAATATATAGTGTTTTTAGACATATTTTTATATCTATTTTTGAGATATTGCGCTTAAATGGAAGGCATTTTTGTGTTTTTCTTGCATATACAGATAAAAAAGGTGAAAAATGCTTAAAAGAGTGAAAAAGGATCAAATTTGGAGAAAAAGGTTAAAATATGCAAAAGATTTTGGGCGCCTAAGCGCCAGAGGACCTGCGCTTACGCGCCAGTGGCAGTTATTGGACTAGTAAATTCAATTTCTATGAATTTTACAAATTTCTAAGTGATTTTTGAGGCACCCATTGGCTTAATAGGTGGTTATAACCACCATGGACAAAAATTATCACGAAATGATGCATCTCTTGGGGAAATACATTGTATTTAGACATATTTTGAAGCGAGGCACTTTTTTGAAAATTATAAAAGAAAGAAGAGAGGACTTAGAAAAGAGTCTTGAAAGTAATGGAAAGTTTTGAAAGTTCTCATTTGGGGAGTTAGTTCGGAGAGATTTTCAGGCATCACTTTTATTTTTATTTTATCTTTTTTGTTATTTTATTTTGAGTGATTGTAAAGAGAAGAGAATCATAGGAACTTCAAGAGTTTAGTGGAGGACTTGAGATAAGTTTTTATATTTTTATTTTGAGACTACTTTTGGATTTAATGCGTCGTCACCCCCTTTTACTTTTATTTTGAGTTGTAGTTTGTATTATAAGTGGAGGAAGAGATTCAAAGGAACTTCAAGATTTTGGTGGAGAGGATTTGAGATAAGTTTTTATCTTTGTCTATATTTGGTTTTAATATAGATTTCTTATTTGTTTGCATGATTTTTACTTTCAAACTTAAGTGTGGTTGTGTTTTCTCCATGAATTCTGAGTAGTTTTCTTTATCTTTTTCCTTAAAATGGTAAGTGATTAAAGTATTAGATGGAAGTTGTGTGAAGTATTAATTTTTAATGTTGGAATAAGTTGTGATGATTTTAAACCTTGTTCTTCATTTAATTCTTGATTTGTTCAATAAAGATGTTAATATCTATTGTGAGAACATATAAAATCAGAGATGATATTTTCTCAGTCCACAAATGGTAAAAATCACGTGAGATTGTATGGATGATAATGTAATTCATATGATTGAGTGCAAATAAATAGAGAAATAAACTTTAAAGGGTGTAGAATTAGACGACTTTAGAGTGGCAAGCTAATGCCCCTAACTTGGTTTATTATTTTATGTTTTCATACGAGATGTTAGGCCCCAAGTGGAAGGAAGTGAGGGAACTCTATAGTGAGAGCTAGTATCTTCCCTGTCTAGCCGGTCTTCAGAATTATTCAAACTTTAAATTAGTCAATGTTCTTTATAGCATCTCTAGTAAGAGTAAAGAATATTATTTCTCCTATTTGGCATAACATACTTTGCATACTTCTACAACATAAATCCTATACTTATTATTGATTCATAACAAGAAGAAAGATATTTTCAAATTTAGTGCTTTTCTTTTACAAAAACTCTAGTTATCTTTTTAAATTGTTATTGTTCTATCAAAATATTGAAAATACCAATAATATTTAAATTTCATTATTGAAAAAATCATCTTTAGTTTGAATAATTATATTTTTATTAAAAATAGAAAGTTTGTTGTTAAATAGTGCATATTGCGTCTTCTCTTTGTGGGTTCGATATTCAGGTCATAATCAAAAAGTTTATATTACTTGATAACGATATGTATACTTGTGTAGTATCCCAATATATATAAATTAAAATTAAATTCTTAATTTTCTTCAGGATCAATTTTTTGGTTTGTTGCAAAGTAAAGAAAATATAAGTGAAATAAAATATGAATTATTGTTTACTGTGCATATTAGCAGTATCCAGGGATCAATTTCACGATTCCTTCATTCCGGTACCACTATTTTCTTTTGAAGTTACCTAGCCTAAATGGCTTGTTAAACTCATTTAAACATGGGAGAGCTTGTTAGCAACCGTAGATTACCTCATCTAAGAGACTCCCGTAAATTTAAAAGGATGTATTATGAGATTTTTTTTTGGTTATTTTGTTTTGAAAATGTTGTTTAATTTTAAAAAATGGTTTTGTATTTTTCAGTTTTGGTACATGTTTTGCAGGTAAAGTAAATAAATGCAAGTAAGAAAATGCTATAAAGTAAATAAATAAAATTGCATTGCAAAAAATGTAAATGTGTACGTGGGCCTTTGCTACCGCTGCATGGTTAGCACCATAAAAAAATATATATTTCCATGAAATTTAAATAAATTATAAGAAAGTAAAAGGAAGCATCTGGTACGGAGAAGTTAGAAAAACTAGTCATAGCAAACACGAGTAAAATGAAAACCGTAGTGACATATGAAAGATCGGGGTTGCGTGTAAGAAATTGGTAAAGGTGGTCAGACTGTGTGCTTCCCAACCTTAAGTGAGAGCTGCTAACTCGATAATCTATAGAGGGTAGTCCTAACCTTGAGCCTAGTGATTAACCGTGGACCTTTATAAGTTTTTAATTTGAATTTAATTTTCATGCATATAAAATTTATTTTATCATGCAAAAGTGATTTTTGTTTGAACAATTTTGTAGAATGGTGCAGTCCACAGGTTAATCAATCTAATCAAGCTAGAACTACAAACGACATAAGAGTATCGGGGGCAATCATCTTCTTAAGAGTCATCAAATAGTATCATCGGTCCTAATCTTTTCCTTTTAATAAAGGTCCTGGAGGTAAGAGATACTATTCTAAAATCCTACATCGTATCCCTCGTTTTAGCATACATTAGCATTATCTTCATCGCCCTAACCACATAGACCTTAGAATTACACAAGCCCGATGATTTATATGTGTAAAAAACAAATATTCCCAGTTTCTCACAAGGATTTAAATACCTTAGAGAAGACTCAAATCCTTAAGCATTGGGTCAATTAATATAGGATAAGTAGTTTAAGGTTTTTTTTTATTTAGGTGAATTAACGGGTCTGAGCCCTCTGAGTCATTTTGAGTTCATTTGAACTTATTATATTGCTCAATTAATCACTCAAAGCTAAATTCAAATTCAATGGATTAAACCCCATTGTGCTCATTGAATCTTGATGTTTTAATTGCCCCAAAAGTGGGGTACTCATACATTCACTTGATGTTTTTTTTAAGAGTTATGTAATTGGATGCCCATAAGGGCAAACTCAAGTCATTAAGGATCTCATGCTCATAATTAATGTTGGGCTTATAGTGTTTAAGGGTATTCATAATTAATTGTGTTCCCCTTTTATAATCTTCATTAAACACATATAAATCAAGCCTAGCTTACTAAGCCCTTAATCCAAGTGTTTAGGTTAAATTTGCAACAATCAAAAAGTTAAACTTGAGGTACTTAATCCTTATTAAAAGATCATGCTTATCATTTAATCACTAATTAAGGGGCTTCAAATGAATAAGTTATTACCTTCCTAACCTAAGCTTACTAACTTAGGATCATTCAATTAGGTTAATCTCCAAGTCACAATAATTTCAAAAAAATAACACTTACTCATTTACCCTTTGATTAATCCTAAAATTTAATTATGACATCAAAATTCCCATTTTACCCTAATTGTTCTCAACTTCATAACAATTTAAACTGAACTCAAATGGCTTTGAAATTTTTAAGGTACCCCACTCATGGGTCAACTAAAATAACAGAGGAGAATTTTTATTTTTTATATTTTTATTTAATTTATGTAATTTTTTTATCTCAAAAAATAGGAGTTTTTAATGTTAACTCATTTAATTAATCAAAGTAAAGTTTCTATCCTTAAAAAAATTACTGGAGGTTCACCAAAGCAAGAGGACCACTTGGACCAAATTTCATGATTTTTAAAATTATTTTTTATATATTATAATTATTTATTACTTTTAGCGATTAATTAAATAGAAAATATAATTTAATTTCAAAAATTACTTTTTTTTTATTTAGTCTCTCTGAGTTCAAAGAACTTGGAGAAACAAAATTTTTATTTTTTGTTTTTTTATTTTATTTTTTGTAATTATTTTAATGAAAAATTAAGAAAAATATACTTTTAGCATTTAAAAATACATAAAAAAATTAAAAAAGTTAAGAAAAATATTTTAAGGGGTCCTAAGTGACCAGGGAACAATTAGAAACACTTTTGGACATTTTCATTTTTTTGTAATTTTTAATTATTTTTTAATTATTTTTATCTTAAGAAGTAGTTAAAAAATAAAGTATTTATTTTAAAATAAATTTTAATTTTTTTTTAGGTGCCCCTGATTAAAAAGAACTCAGAAAATCACTTTTCATAATTTTCATAAATATAGTTTAGTTATTATAATTTATTTAATGCAAAAATGTCATTTAATTTGAAAAAAAACAACTTTTATATTAAATATAGCTCAAATGGACTTCAAATTTTTACAATATGTTCAAATTACTGATATTTACAGTGTGGAACCAATTTTTTTAATTGTTGAATAATATTATATGTATTTAATTTTTTTATAAATTTTAGGCACTTATTTAGCTAGAAAGTTATGCACAATCATTTAAATACATTTTATAATTTCCTTAGAGCCCTCTGAGCATGAGGAAACTACAAAAATAAACATCATATTTTTCTGATTAATATTTTAATTTATATAATTAATTTATTCAAAAATGAGCCAATAGACTTTAAAATTAGGGTTTCAGAGCTTGAGGTGTCTTTTAACCTTGGAAAAATGAGGAGACATCCTCATTTTTATGAGGAATCAACCCCTATAGTTTCAAGCCATGGTGGTTATTATTTACTTAATTAAAATTAAAATAGTCCACTGAGTATTTAAATAATTAAAAATTAGAGACATGTCAAATAATTTTTATTGTAATTCCACTTTATTTTCATCGATTCACTGAGCAAGAGAGTATTTTTATTTTATTTTTATGATTTTTCTACACCAAGTTATACGTTTTTGAAGTCTCTGAATTAATTTAAATAAAAAATACTTTATTTATCTACTTATCCACGTGATAGCCAACTCATCCTAGGCAGCTTCAAAGCCCCATGCGACGCAATACCATTCATTGTGCTTTCCACCTAGGCTTGCCATGTTGTCTACGGTTCATGAACACATCTTCCATCCAACGTAGTCCCAGCCATTCATTCAATACACGCATGATTGGACAGTCCTTGGTCATCGTCCCCAACTGACCTAACCCGAGAACCGTCCAACTTCTAGACCTAAGATCTCACTATATACACAACCAAATCACATGGGATTTGTTCCTAACTTCATCTAATCAACGTGAACCTATCTATATGGTTAAAATCATATGAAATACAAGTTCACTTCATAATTAATGAAACTGAGGGCAAAATTAGGGTTAGTAGATTATACCTTTACCCAAGAGGTGAGGCCTCGATTGGGTGCTTATGGAAGCTTCCTTATGGTCCAATGAACCTCCTCAAAGTGTTGGTTTCAGTTGTTGTAAGGTATACGTATGAGTTCGATCAAAGAGTTGTGTCACCATGGTCTAGAGGTCGGTTAGAGGGCTTAATAGATGGGGGGAACTTCCTCGTTTGGTTTGGGGAAGCTTTTCGAAGGTTTAATTTGAAGTTTTGTGGAGTTTTATGCAATGACAGAAAATGTCCCTAGTTTTGGAGATTTAAATTGAGCTTAGAAAATGGATTTCAAAGGGGGAAAATGCTGGGATTGAACTTAGGAAAGCTAGAGGAAGCTCTATGAGCAATCTGGAAGGCTCTCTCCAAGCAAATGACAACACCTTCTCCATGGCCATGAGAGTGGGTAATTTATATAGAGAAGGAGCTAGGGCTTAATTAGGCAAGCTAGGAGGTGGAGAAAGGAGATTAGGTGGAGGGTTGAACGACGCCAGTGACCAATGGGAATGAGACACCTTCGATGGTCAAATTTAATTTTGTCCATGGGGAGGCTTCTTGGTTTTGGTTTTTCGGCCAGTAGGCCAGTCAACCATACCAAGGGAGGTGGTTAGCTGGCTCAGGAAACCAAGGGGGAAGTTTAATTGCGATTAGCCCTAAGGTTTGATGGCTGATGGCATGGGGTGAAGAGCTTAGCCAAAATGGGGGAAGTGGCTCCTTAATCCAAGGGAACCTTGGTCCATGGCTCAAATATTGGGTCTTGGGTGATTTGATTAACATTTTTAGCTTACAAGGTGGCTAAACATGGCAGGATAAGATTAAGGTTGGTTAATGCAAGAGGTGTAAGTTGATTTGGGGTTTAGGTTCAAAATTATTGTTTGGGCCAAAAGTTGGACTTGGGCTTGGCTTAATTGGTTTGGGCTTGGCTTAGACATTTTTTGAAGGGTTCAAATAGTCCATGAGGATTTCATGAAAAGCTTAGGAAGTGAATTTGGGGAATTTGAATTAATCATAAGATAAAATTTGATGGAATTTGAAGTTAGGTTTTGGGAAAATTGGTTTGAGCTTAGATTTGGGCTAGACTACATGCTATTTCAAGGCCAATTGAGGGTTCAATTTGATCTAGGGGATTGTTATGAAGAGTTTATTAACCAAAATTGGAGAAATTGGATAAGCTAAGGGGTTCAATTTGATGGGATTTTGGCTTATGGTCAAATTGGGGGTTAAAATTGGACTTGGAATTTAGGTTTAAAATTGGGTTCAATTGGGCATGAATTTTGTTCAAAATCAACTTGGTTTGAGCTTAGATTTGGGCTAGACTACATGCTAGTTCAAGGCCAATTGAGGGTTCAAGTTGATCTAGAGGATTGTTATGAAGAGTTTATAAACCAAAATTGGAGAAATTGGACAAGCTAAGGGGTTCAATTTGATGGGATTTTGGCTTATGGTCAAATTGTGGGTTAAAATTGGACTTGGAATTTAGGTTTAAAATTGGGTTCAATTGGGCATGACTTTTGTCCAGAATCGGCATAGACATGATAAAATTGAGTTATGTTTGAAATTGGGGAAATTTGAAATCAATTTGGTAAAAATTGTGGATGATTTGGTGACTTTACGCATTTTGGGGTAAAATTGGGATTTTGGTAAAAAATGGTCAATTTGGTCAAATTGGGTCCAATAATTGGTTGGGATTAGTTTTGAGAATTTTTGGAATAATTTTGGAGACTTTGGGAATTTTTGGGCCATGAGGGACATTTTGGTAATTTTAGCGATTCTGGGGATATTTTGAGAATTTTAGAAATTTTGAGGTATTTTAGGCAGTTTTGGTGATTTGAAATGGTTTGAGATTTTTTTGGGTAAAATTGAGTAGTTTAGGGATTTTTTAGAATTTTAGGTTTCAAGGGTAATTTGATAATTTTGGAAAAGTTGGGGCTAAAAGGCCAAAATGGGTAATTGGGTAGAATTGGGGTTCAATGGGAATGTTAATCACAAAATTACCTTTATGGTGCAATGAGACCAAAGAAATCCCATTTTGGATTTTCCATATGTTGGTCTTATCCAAACATTAGCCTAGGGCTAAGGATTTAGGGGACCGATCCACATGAGCTTCCAAGAGAATGGGGAACCAAGCTAAAAATCAAACCCATAAGAAATGGATTGCATGTGCATATATTTTCCTTAAATATAATAAATAAAATTAATTATCCATGTAATGATACTAATCACATTTTAATATAAATATTTGGAAGCTTGACAAGTAACAGTGGTTTTTACAAATAAAAAACTAACCACCCAGACTTCAAATATTTCAAATAAACCACCCAAAACCTAACACTCCTCGTTTAAGCCACCGAGCCCCTCCTTCCGTCTCCTTCCCATTTGCGTCCAACTCAAGCTTTAGGAGCTGTCTCCCTCCCGTTTGCCCCCATATACGGTGTGAGGCCTCCGGCCTCCTTCCTGTCTCCTTCGCCACGAACCAGCTATCATAATGAGAGAGATAAGACGTGTGAGGGAAGTGCGGAGGGAAGCACAGGGAGGTTTGATCTTATTCCCATGGCTTATGGGGCCATCCGATCGAGCTATTCGAGCAAGGGTTGAAGTGAAAGGGAAGCGGGATTTAGAAAATAGTTGAAATGGGAAGGAAGTGGGATAGAGCTTTTCTTAGTCGATTTCAACTGCTATCGGCTAGGTCAAAATCTTTATTCATATATGTATTGATGCTCTCACAAAATGATTTCTAATTCTTTCTCCTCCTTAGTCCCTATTTAAATTAGGCTCTGTTTGGCACAGCTGCAGCTGCCCAGCTTTTTAGTTGTAGCTACGCTACCCCAAGAAGTTGCTGTGGGGAAGCCGCTGCGCGGAAGCTAGCTATCTGTTTGGTGCAGCTGTGTGAAAACAGCTGCAGAACAGTTGTTTCTGGAAAAATGATCATTCTGCCCTTGTTTGATAAAACTATTTACAAGAGGACTGTAACAGTGAAATTTTTGAAACTCCAGAAGCAAAATTTATTATGTTATAAAACATCTGAATGTATTGAGATTTCACCAACTCCACCGGCATGAAAATAAATAGAATGCCCAAAAAAACAGCAGATATAGATGACAGTTAAAGGCCATCTTAATTGTGACAATTACCCAAAATAACATTTACATACATGCCACTCAATTATGAAGTATTTACATATCTAACACATACTCGATTGATTTGGTTCGGATTCATAAACGCATTCATTTATATGCTCCTAGCTTCAGTTATTTTAAAATTCATTCAACTATAAATTTAAAATTCTTCTAACTATAAAGTAGAAGTACAATAGAATTAACCAAAAAGCTTAACTCCAATGGCATGCATCAGCAGTGGTATGTATGTAAATACAGTGGTATGTATGTAAATGCTCCTGTTTCAGCTCTCATATAACAAAAATAATTGAGTACAGCTCGGGCAAGTTACAAATATAGCACTACAAACATTGATAATTACAAAGCAAGCACCCTTTTTCATTGAAGTGTTATGGAATTATTCCTGCATAGGGATATTTTAAAATAGGGTGATTTAATAGCACCCTGATTATAAATACACTTTCATTCAAAATGGCAAAGTATTAAATCTGCAGAGCTTACACCCTTGTATCAACTCTAATGGTTTGTCTGCTTCAAGAAAAAATACAGCATCTGATAAAAGGAAATAATACAACATCTGATTTAAGAACACATTTAATGAATAGATTTAACCAGAGCAAATGTCAATTATGCAAGATCAAATGGCATTTGTCCATCAATCACCTCATCTTTCAAAAGTAAATAAAAGAGAATTCAATATGCAACAATTTTATAAAAGAGATTATACCAAATGACCGAACCAAAAAAATTCAATCATTTTCATTTTATGTTTTCAAGCTAAATTCAAGATCCCATAACAGGCTCCATGGAAGCATAAAGTCCTTCCATTCCGTAGTCATTAAGAAGTGCATAACACAATCTATTACCTTCAATGCTGCCCAAATCGTGAATTGGCGTAATGCAGATCAAATCCTGCTTAAATGCTACCCAAATCGTGTTACCACAAAGCTGTTAAGGCATCTTTAGGGGTCCTGAAGATATAAAGAAGCGAAGAAATAAAATGGGAATAAGAAGCTGATTTAGCTTTCTTCACTTTTCAAACAGAACCAACTACCATTTTTTACCACTGATGCATGAATGCTATGGTGACATAGGGCTACAAATGAACCCAACATTCAAAAAGCCAATGAGAAAAAAAAACTACCACAAACAGACCATTAAACTAATAAGTTTTATTTTTAGGGTGAAGTGATACTCTAAAATGATCCATCAACTAACAAGTTCTATTTGGAGGATAAAACATTACTCATTTAAACAGAGCATGGAGTTCATGCCGCATTAATCCTTTGCAATCAATAAAAAGATATTTCAACAGCTCTATAGAAGATAATAACATGAATTCCAATGTATTTACACATCTAGCACCAAAAATTAATTTTTTTTTACATGTATACCACCCAAATCTCTCATACCACTTAAAAAAAATACTTTCATGCATAGATTGGTGGTATGCATGTGAAAATCAAAGCTTAGGTGTTAGATATATAAATACATAAGAATTGAGGGTATTACATTTAAATTAACAGCAGTATTCAAGAATTGTTTCAATATTGCCGTCAGAAACATATACAGGTATGACATTAAATATTGCCGTCAGAAACACATACTGCTACAAAGCCAACTACTTTCAGCATTAGCATTGGTGCTAAAAAAATACTGCAAGATATTGCATTATCAAAAAAATTGTTCCCAGGAATCAAACTAAACAAAAGAAAACAACCGAATAGATAAAGATGAAGTTGAAAAAAAATCAGAGTAAGCAATATTTCTAATAATATTCAACTAATAAGTTCTCAACTTTTCCATTCATAGGCATATTATCTCATCAGTTATTCGTTTCTTCAGTTTTGTCATCTCGCTTGCACCTTCCTCATATACAGTGAAGGTCATGGAAGCCTCAATCTCGTCTTCTGTGAAAGACTGACCTAGACGGTATTCAAATGCTTCCGAAGCCACATTTTCTTCATCCTCTTCTGCCAAATGGAAGTCGATATTGCTACGGGAATGATGTCTTCTTATGTAATTATGGAGAGCCATTGTAGCAAAGACAATCTGTACCTGCTTCAAAAAATTATAGCGAGGCATATCACGGAGTATCACCCATTCTTTTTTTCAGACACCAAAAGTTATCTCAATTACACCACGTAGTGATGAATGTCGTTTATTAAATTTTTCCTTTCTTCCTCGTGTAACGTTGCTTACACATGCAAAATCTGGTATGTGATATCTTGTATCAGGAAACGGCTTTAAATACCCTCGTTGCAGTGGGTAACCAACATCAAACAAGTAATATTTGCCTAATAAATGGAATAATTAGTAAGGAGATTCAGGTTTCTATTGGGATTCCCAAGTAATATTTGCCTAATAAATTGAACAATTTGTATGAGTTCAATCTCAAGCGTACCTGTAGGTGGATGTGAAAAGTTGCTATTGGGATCCCGTGTTGCAAATTTGAAAACTTGACTGTCATGTGTGCTTCCCTTCCAGCCAGTCATAACAAAAGTGAAACACATGTTAAAGTCGCAGACGGCCGTGACATTTTGGATAGGGCTACCACAACGGCCGATAAATGCCACCTTATCACTATTTGGAATACGTGCATCAACATGTGCTCAATCAATCATGCCAATATAGTCCTGTTGAGTAAATGTGAGGTTTGACATATCATTGCTTGCCCTTACAAAGTTAACTATAATGCATCCGAGAGAATACCTTAAAAAAGGGCATATATCGTGTATTATGTTCTATCTTAGCAGGTAGCTGCTCAAACTTATAATCTGAGGGTCTGATGATATGAGAGGACAGACTAACAAGTGCGCTCAATCCGATTGAGAAATACCTGCTTATTGTTTCTGATGAGTGTTGAAATTGCTCCATTGCTTCTCATATAGACTCATTTTGGGATAATATGAACAGTGTTAATGTGAGCACCTCACGTAGATTGGTCCTTGAAGATCCATGAAGATCGTAAGATCCTATGAGTAAGTTTAGAAGATCGATAAATATTGTATGACTCATATGAAACATATTGCAGAATCGTGTTGGGTGCTCCGCAAGCAACTCTCCAACCCATTTGTCACCAATATAAGAAGATGTCATGCCTGGCGACCGATCAATGTACGTGTTATAATACTCTTATATCAAACATATTGCAGTCAGAAACATCCATCTTCACTTTCTTCTGTGTGTATCCATGTGGGCCTCCATCCGTCTTCTTCTATTTGCATTCATAGTGATGGGTATCCCTAAATGTTTGCCCTAAACATTTATCATTTACATGAGAGTTGGTGACAATTAAAAAAAAGAAATGTTTGCAAATAATTAGGAAGGTACAACAGAGTTAACAAGCACAACTCTAGAAAGAAAAAAAATAAATAACGTAGTGTAAATGTTCTCGTGATGAAAAATATAAAAAATATCAATTGTTCAAACGATTATAAAAATGTCGAATATATGCCACTCTGCGGGCGGCAGACATCTGCACAAAGAAATCCCTATGGACCGGGTCCTCTAACAATTCTGCTGCTAATAGATACAACTCTTCATCTACACAAATTTTGGTTGTAGCACTTAGGATTTCAAGTGCCTCCGTGATAGTGCTTGAATGAGAGGCCTGACATTCTGCTTTGAAACAAGAAATCACCTTGGATAGCTATTTTCTGAGGGAAGAAGCACCAAATCCCTACGGACCGGGTCCTCTAACAATTCTGCTGTTAATAGATACAACTCTTCATCTACACAAATTTTGGCTATAGCACTTAGGATTTCAAGTGCCTCCGTTATAGTGCTTGAATGAGAAGCCTGACATTCTGCTTTAAAACAAGAAATCGCCTCAGATAGCTCATTTTTTAGGGAAGAAGCACCGGATTTTATTTTATCAACAACCCTATGACGTTTGGAACGTTAAATGGTTTCAAATTTGTTCTGATCTGGGCTAGGGACGTCAATGAAATCAACTGAACCTCTAGGGGTTCCCAAATTCACGACATTGTCAGCGAACCCTGTCTCACATGGGCTACATGCATGGTTCCCCATTGCAACCACTCCACCAAACATGCGGTCGAGTTTCTCCTAAAATTCAGGCTCAATTGCTGAAAGCTTAAACTTCTTTGTAGCAGGAACAACCTACACATAAATTGATAAACACCAAATTAGAATAAAATATAATGTAACAAAATGAAGAAGTTTATAAACAAAGCTCACTGCAAGTCTTTCAGCCCACCATTCCTCAGATGCATCAACTGTTCGCTTCACTAGATCCCAACCAATGCAGGTAAACCCCCTTTTAAATTCCTTCCAAATTTTTCATTCCTTCTTCATTTGGTCCCACTTATTCTTCAATTGCAACTTGTCATATTCTCTGCCTGTACATTTCTTGAAATTTTTTATAATATTTTGCCACCCTTCTTTATTGAAATGTGTCATTGGCCTATCTCATAGTTCAATCTCTTTTTGATCAATCTCTTTAGGACAAAGATCCCAAAATATAATTTTCGTATCTTTTTCTCACAATGAGGGTGTAACAACCTCTTTAGGCTTACTATCACTGTTATTACTAAACAAGACAAAGTCACGAAACACAACAATAAAATCAATTAGAAAGTATAATAAAGTAAATTTTAGGTGTTAGATAGTTAGGGAATACGCAGTTATTAAATATAACTTCACATATAATAAGCCTAAATCCTAAAGCAAAACATAAAAGGAATGAATGGAATAGAAAAAAAGGTTCTTAAAGCAAACCCCCATTTTGAGATGACAAAAGGATTTCTGATCATAGGATGAAAGTGAGCGGCATGTTCGACGCCCAAAACTTGCTCAATAATTACTCAACATTTAATTAAATAAAAATCAAAATTGATTGGCTTCAACTCAAAGAAAGCTTTCTCAAAATTCATTCGATGACAACAGGTTTTCTGATCAGACGATGAAAGTGAATATATTAAACTATGTCCGACACTCAAAACTTTCTTAATAATTGCTAAAATTTTAATCAAACAAAATAAAAAATTGCTTGGCTTCAACTCAAAGAAAGCTTCCTCAAAATTCATTCGATTTAACTCAAAATTGAGTCTATTTAATTAGTTTGGCTAATCTATAACTACAGAATAATATCAACAACAGCAACTCGTAGCCTGAATTATCCAAAGAAGCCAAACTAGAGTGGAAGCAAAGCATGAACATAATACAGGAGAAAAAATTGCATTCTCATAAGCACATTATAACAAGTATGATCCAAATTAAAATTATAAAATACAAAACAAGAGAAAAACCCTAATAAACACAGCTAATTTAAGTTGCCTTAATCATTTATTTTCTCACAACCTCCAATGAGCAAAACTCATAAATCTCCTTCACAACTAACCAGCTTAAAGTTTGACTCTAATGAAAATAGTATTTGACATTCATTGAGTAGATTAAGACATAAATTTTACACCTACTGAAATGCAACCTAAGAATCATCATAAATACGTTTCCCGTGTTAGTGTATAAAATATGTATAACATCCACCATCAATTGTAAACATAAGAGAAACTTCAAAGAATGCCTGCCAAACAACTGCTAATAAGATGGGATTACCTGCCTCGTTGGTCCTAATCGAGGAAGAAGAACGGATGCAGCGACACCAGGCGAGGCAAGATGGTGAGGCTCGGGAATCGGTTCCTAGTTGAGGAAGAAGAATGAAAATAAGGGGAGACGAGCAAGGAAGAAGAATGGGTGCTACGTGGTCGATGAAGAAGAGCGGGGAAGAAGAACAGGGGGAAGAAGAAAGGGTTGCAGTCCTGGTCGAGGAAGAAGAGCGAGGAAGAAGAACGCGGCGGGAAAGAAGAACGGGCTGCGGTGCTGGTCGAGGAAGAAGAGCAGGGAAGAAGAGCGAGGGGAAGTTGCGGTCCTAGTCGAGGAAGAAGAGAGGGGAAGAAGAACGCAGAGAAGAAGAACCTGGTTGAGGAAGAAGAGCGGGGAAGAAGAACTTTTGACGAGCCGCAGGATTTGAAGGAAGAAGAACGCGCATGAGAGAGGGCGGGACGAGGGTTTTTTGCTAGGGGCAAAACAAGCGTTTTACACCAAGCGAAAGCTGTGTCGTGGGGTGGATACCTCTTTCCGCTTCTCTTCTACTTTAACTTCCTTCTATCACGACGCTTCGAGCCAAACAAATTTTTTTCACGATTCAGTGCCACAAAGCTGCAAAAAAGCGGCCCCAAACGGACCCTTATAGAGGTAACGATGCCCTAACAAAATGAAGTCTTCTAAATTTCAAATTATTATAACGGTAAGATGCTTTGCTTTTTTGATTTTTTGGTGAAATTTTTCAAATGGGAATTGAGATATGAGGGCGAGAAAAAAGAACGAAATTATGTCGTCTTCCCCCTTTCGTTCCCTGTTTTGTTAGAGAAAAGGAAGAATCATGGTATAAATCATGAATGCTAGGCTACAGTGCCTTTGATTCAGGCATTAAATATATCATAAATATATCTTTTAATTTGTATATCTTTTGATTTGTATTATTTCTAATTTTCAACCATTCAACTAATACTCTTAAGTTTATTTGAAGAATTTTCTCCTTCTCTCATCACCATTTTTTGTTTTGCGGAGCAAAGGAAGATCAGTCACCTACACCACCTAAGGAACAACAATATGAAATATAATTTTTTTGTCTTTTCCTCCAAAATTCAATGTAATTGTTGGCTACAATGATGTGAAGAGATCCAGTGACAGAGAAGAAATTGAAAGAACAAGACGATGCACGACCTCATTTGTAAAGTAATTGAATTGGGCTCATTTAGAAAGGCCCAGGCAAATCATTAAAGTGTCTTAACTATTGTAATGTATTGTTGTCAATATGAAATTGTTTGTAAGCTTTATTTGTCAAGAAAATTATCATTGTCAGTATCAAAGCATTTGTAAACTTTGCTTGTCAAGAAAGTTGTCCAGAAAATTATCGTTGTAATTGTTGGAGTGTAATGTGTTGTTGTCACTATCAAGAATCCTCTTAATTTATCATCTAGCATTGTTCCAAAATAAATTATGCATCTTATAATATGTATCACCCAAAATCCATCGAGAAATAAGCTAACTATGGCATACATAGGGAGATATTGTGTTGTCTCAAGACATATTTCCTTCTTTTAAATAATGTTATAAACTGCAACGAATGTACTAAGGATTGGGTGATTTGATCAAGATAAAAGTCGTTGGAAATCTTATTAGCTTTCCAACAAAATAGAAATCACTCAGGCCCGTTAGGAAACAAGCTAACTATGACATAAATAAGGAGTCAGTGTGAAGTCTCAAATCAGATCTCGTTTACTAGGAATTGAGTCATTTACTGCTACAATGAAAATCTCATAGCAGCAGTGTTGAGAAATTAAGGGCAAAGAAAAACAGTAATCGACACATAAATTAGGGGCAAAGAAAAATAGTAATCAACACAAAAAGAGAACAGAATACAGAATACAGAATTGAGGGATTTAGAGATAATCTCTAGAGTTACATACAAGCCAAATTTATAACCCTATAAAGCACATAAAAAGGAAAATTTTGGTACAATATGTAATTATCAAATTATCCATGTACCGCACCCCCAACCCACATAAGGAAACTCCCCGGATTTGGACAGAATCTTCTGCTCTGCTCCGCTACTAACTTAGCACTGTCCATTTATGGTATATGATCCATATCTAACAAATCTCCACCTTAGCGAATATTCAACCACTTAGGAGAAATACTTCATGGAGTTCCTTATATACCAGAAGTGTGTTCAAATCTCCACCTTAGCGAATATTCAGCCACTTAGGAGAAATACGTCATGGAGTTTCTTATATACCAGAAGTGTGTCGGGCCACCATGCTTCTCTAGCAACTGCAGACATTCAACAAGTTCAAGCAATGTAAGAACTTGTTGATAGTAACTGGCTTGGTCAACATATTAGTTGCATTTTCATCGGTATGAACCTTCTGCAACAGTATCTCACCAAAAGCAATCAATTCTCTGATCTTGTGATACCTGACATCAATGTGCTTGGTTCTCGCGTGGCACACCTTGTACTTAGCCAGATAAATAGCACTTTAACTTCTGTTTCATACACAAAAAAGCCATAAAGTTTCTTTTGCAGCTTCAGCTACTGTCATGTACTCAGCTTCAGCTGTAGATAATGCCACAATAGACTGAATTGTTGATTTCCGACATATAGGTCCTCCACCAAGAGTAAACACATACCCAGTTGTAGACCTTCTGCCATCTAAATCACACGCATAGTCTGAATCAACATACTCCACAACTGAAAGATCATTCTGCTGACTGCCAAAAATAATTCCATGTCCTACAGTACCCTTCAAATACCCGAAAATCCACTTGACTACTTCCCAATGTCACCTTCCAGGTTTAGTCATGTATTTGCAAACTTGACTAACATGAGCGAAATCAGGACGAGTACATATCATTGCATACATCAAGCAGCCAACTGCACTGACATATGGATCCTTTGCCATGTCGTCCATTTCTGTATCTTTCTTTGGACATTGTTCTGAAGAAAGCTTAAAATGATTTGCCAAAGGAGTGCTCACAGGCTTTGCTTTGCTCATCTCAAACCTTTCCAGTACTTTCTCAACATAACCTTGTTGAGATAAATATAATCATCTTGAGCCTCTACCTTGATGAATCTCTATTCCAAGAATCTTCTTCGTAGGACCCAAGTCTTTCATGTCAAATTCTTAGCTCAATAAAGCTTTCAAACCACGGACATCATTCATATTCTTTGAAGCAATCAGTATATCATCAACATACAGTAACAGAAAAATAATAGAACCATCATCAAGGCTCTTCACATAAACACAATAATCATACTCACATCGCCTGTAGCCAATCTAAACCATGTAGGAGTCAAACCTCTTGTACTATTGTCTTGGAGACTGTTTCAACCCATACAACAATTTCTTTAATCTGCAAACCAGATGCTCCTTTCCAGGTCAAGTGAACCCTTCTGGCTGCTGCATGTAAATCTGCTCCTCCAGATCACCATACAAGAAAATAGTTTTAACATCCATTTGCTTTAAATGCAAATCCCAAATGGCTACTAATGCAAGCACTGCCCTGATTGAAGTATGTCTAACCATAAGAGAAAAGATTGCATCATAATCTATCCCCTTCTGTTATGAAAATCCCTTTATCTGTTATGAAATCCCCTTTATACCCACCCGAGCCTTGAAATTTTCCCCTTCTTTTTCTGATATTGATGGTTTCCTTTTGTAGAGTCATTTGCACCCACTAGTCTTTTTTCCCTTTGGAAGCTGAACTAGCTCCCATGTGCAATTTTTCTACAAAGACTCCATCTCCTCAACCATTACACCCATCCATTTCTCTTTCTCTTGGCTAGTGATAGCTCCTTGAAAAGTGGCTGGATCACGCTGTTGATGAGAAGTGCACATGAGACTAAGTCTTCATAACCTAATCTGCTAGGAGGCCTTACATTAGTGTGTCTCTGTCTATCTCTGGCTAGATTATAATTCTGTAGATCATCTGGAATAGAATCACCAGGTATTGGATTTGAACTTTCACCTCTCTCAAAAGCTACTGGCTGCTGTTCTAAATCCATCTGCACTGCATCTGAAAATCCATACTTGTCTTGATTCTGCTGTAACATAAACTGCTCATAAAAAAATTGCATTTCTGCTGATCACCATCTTCTTTGCAATCAGATCTTGTATCATTTCACACCTTTTTTGTAGCCCAGAAAGATGCATTTCTTGGATTTTGCATCAAGTTTGGTTCTTTCATCTCCAGGTACATGCACATAAGCATGACATCAAAAAATCCGTAAATGATCAAATTTAACTGGATTACCTGTTTATACCTCTTCTGCGACCTTGTCACTCAATGATGCTCGAGGCGATCTATTGATGATATAGCATGTCATATTCACAACCTCTGTCCAGAAACTCTTAGGAAGCCCTGCATTCAATTTCAAGCACCTTGCCCTTTCAGTTAAGGACCAATTCATCCTTTCTGCCACATCATTTTTCTGTGGTGTCTTATGCACCAAAAAAAGCCTTTAAATCCCATATTCCTCACATAACTTCTGAAACTACGAATTTGTGTATTTTGTGTCATTATCAGACCTCAAATACTTGATCTTTCTGCCAATTTAGTTCTCCACCTCAGCTTTCCACAGCTTAAATTTAGAGAAGACTTTGGATTTTTGTTTTAAGAAATACACCCAAACTTTCCTGGAGAAATCATCAATAAAGGTAACGAAATACTGAGATCCTCTCAATGACAACTCCCTAGTAGGGCTTTTAATGACCAGAAGAAAATATGTTGAGATTTTCATACCTATTTTATTTTAATTTTGATCATATTGCACTTTAAAGAAAGGTAATTTTGATGTTTTGTTGCAGGAATGATGAATTAGGGTCATTGGAGCAAAAAGATGAAAAAAATAGCAAATTTGGAGCGAAAAGGGCCAAAATGTGCAGAATTGAACTAGGGAGTGAGATTTTCTCGAGCCTCCAGAATTAATTCATTAAGAAGATCTGCCAAAGGCACCCTCAAGGACGCCGACAGCAAGCTCGACGATTATGCCTAATCAGGCTTTGAATAAGGCCAATTTCTTAAGGGATGCTTAGGCAACTCTTGGAAAAGCTCATCCACAACTTTAAAAGACTATTTTGGCCGAAAATTAGAGAGAAGAGAGAGTTTTAGGTTCCATTAGTGTTTACTAGAGTGTAAAAATTGTGCAGAATTTGTTGAGATGTTGTAAGGCTGGAGGGAAAGTGAGAGATTTCTTCCTCCTTGCTGCTTCGAAGAGGAATTATTTGTGTTGTAAAGAAAGGAAGAGATTCATAGGAACTTCGAGGAGTTGTCTTGGGGAGAAATTAGAGATAAGTTATTTACTTGTTGTAGTTTGTATGACTTTGAATTTATATATGAATATCGAGTTTTGTTGTGCTTTCCCCATGAGATCTGAGTAGTTTTCTCTGTCTTTCTCCTTGTCTTGAGATTTGTGAAATGAT